>NW_016690444.1:99994-349672 GCF_001604755.1 Lepidothrix coronata
AAAAAAAAAAAAAAAGGCTGTGGTAGCTATACTATTTTGGGTGTACAGATGCTTTTCATTCTCAACTTTTAAGGATTTCAGTGACGTGAATAACATGAATGGATACTTGGGGTTGTGACTTGGCCCGTTTATCCTTTTCAAAAGAGTACAGAAAAGAGAAAAAGAAAAGAAAAACAAAAAAGCCCCTGAAAAACTAAGGGCCACTTTAGTTCAGGCTGGACCTTCTTTAACATTTTTGTCCAAGGATAAGCAGACAATGATTTTATTAAATGTGGCTACTAATTTCTAGAGGCTTTAATGAGTTGTTCTTTTGTAAGATCTTATTTTAAAGCAAACGTGTAGCAAATCTTAAAGTCTTACTTCAGGGAATCCATTAAGCAAATCCTTAATTATTTCACTATATCAGAAGCAGAGCTTGACAACTGATATATGTAAGTTAAAACCCAGATGGCAATTCAAGGATGAGGCCAAAATGAGCATAAAAAGCTTTTCCTAATAAGATTTCTTCAAGGAACATCTGTTTTAAAAGAAGGGTCACAAAATTATAGCTAACAAACAATAATTTCTGTTCAGGAAAAAAAATCTGCAGTCTAAAATAACCCTTAAAGACAGTTAAGATTAATCACAATCTTATGGTCAATTCAGTTTTGACACTGGTTTCCCAAATCGCTGATTTCCCCACCTCCCCTCAAAGATTTGCAACAGCTTGCACACTCATATATACAGTGACAAAGCATGACCCTAAGCACATACTGACCTTTCATATGCCATCACTCCTCCTGAGAGCAGACTGTCCTGCATGTGTCTGCTCTCAGAGATCCCACAACACAAAAGGACAAGGAGGGTATTTAAACCTTCTCCTGGCTTCTGGCAGAGTGACTTACAGGTCCTACTAAAGGCAAAAAAATTGTGGTTACTCTTTCTGTTTCTCTTCTATCAAATCTACAAGTAAACACAAAAAATTCAGGTCGCTATTGAGGGTCGGGGCAACCCCAAGCACAAATACAGGCTGGGTGGAGCTGGATTGAGAGCAGCCCTGAGGAGAAGGACTGGGAGGTGCTGGTGGATGAGAGGCTGGACATGACCCACCATGTGCACTGGGAGCCCAGAACCCCCCCTGTCCTGGGCTGCATCCAAAGCAGTGTGGGCAGCAGGGGAGGGAGGGGGTTCTGCCTCTCTGCTCTGCTCTGGTGAGACCCCACCTGGAGAACTGCATCCAGCTCTGGGGCCTCCAACAAAAGACGGATATGGACTTGCTGGAGCAAGTCCAGAGGAGGGCCATGAAGATGGTCAGAGGGCTGGAGCACCTCTCCTATGAAGACAGGCTGAGATTTGGGGGGCGCTCAGCCTGGAGAAGAGAAGGCTCCAGCAAGACCTTACAGCAGCCTTCTGGTTCCTGAAGGGGGCCTGCAAGAAAGATGGGAAGAGACTTTTTAGCAGGGCCTGTTGCAACAGGATAAGGGGGGATGGCTTTAAAGTGAAAGAGAAGAGGTTTAGGTTAGATGTTACAAAGAAATTGTGAGGGTGGAGGATGGTGAGGCACTGGAACAGGTTGCCAGAGAAGCTGTGGCTGTCCCACCCCTGGAAGAGTTCAAGGCCAGGCCTGATGGGGCTCTGAGTAACCTGGTCTAGTGTCCCTGTCCACAGTGGGGGGTTGGAACTAGATGATTTTTAATGTCCTGTCTAACTCAAAACCATTCTATGAAGTCTACTCCTCTGTATAGTGTTGAATTGTAAGAAAAAGGACTTTTCACCTTCATCTCCAAATATTAAAGAAATAAGAAAAGGATAACAAAAAAGTTGGTTCTTCTGTTACTTTGCTTAGCCAGAACCTGCCAACCAGACAGATTACCAAAGATTTTACATTTATTCATTTTTTAGCTGGAAACTTCCAGCCTCTTAAAAGCCTTTGACCTGAGGAGAAGATGCATTTCAGTCAGCTTTTTGCATGGTATCTAGAGTCCAGCCAAAATAAGTTGAGCAACCAAAATATGAAGGAATCAGTTCAACAGGGGAGTGAAAGACAATAGTAGGTAATGTTGAAGTAAGAATATATATTTCATGTATGCTGCCTAGTACATATATTTCAAACTGGCAGGAATGAGTGACTAATCAGTTAAGCTATCAGTTAAAGATGAGGCTCAATTGCATTCACTTATCAGAAGAAACAAGGTATCATTATGAGTTGTCTGTATATTACTATTTGTTTTCTATGCAAAAAAAAAAAAAAAAAATAAAATTGACACGTAGTTCCAAACAGCACAAGAGGGAACAAAGGAAAAACAGACTGAACGTGGATGTAGGACTGAACAAGAGGTAGGAAAAGGTACTGTTGGCTGGCAGCCACTTGCATGTCTCATTATGCACTTACTGTTATTTCTAAAAGATGTTTTATTTTGCACTGGGAGAACTTTTCCCACTGTTCAGGAACTACTGCAGAGTTCTTGGGGAAAAGAACAATACAACTGAACAATAAATGCTTCATGATTTCCTTCATCAAAGCCATCTGTTTTGGGAGGTTGCAGTCGGGTTAACCACCACTCCTACTTGATCTTCTCAGAGATAAATTAGACATGAGCAGTAAAGGCACAAGAGAAACCATCATTAAGATGGTCACAGAACTACTCTTCTCAATGAATTCATTGATGTGAGAGGGAAAATACGTAATCAAAGAGATGGAGGGGAAATGGCACAGACAGTATCGGACAGGTTGGACTCTAAGCAATAGAAGACCTTAACTCTGGTTTAATTTTGTAGATTCAGATCCTTAATATTTCCAAAGAGACTTCTGAGGTATAGTAGTTAGATTTACACCAGACCCTCTATCACATTTTTCATCAAATCCATTAGAAATTGTTACCTAAAACAAGGACAGATAGTCAAAACAGCTATGTGACTCCCTGCCTTCTCTATTTCCAAACCCAGCTGTTCTTCAGGGTTCTTTCTTCTCTACTTATTAGGTATACACAAACAAGCATAACAATGACAGTTTTAGAAAGTATTTTGTGATTTAACTTCAGTGACACATTGGAACTTGTGGATTCTTGGGTAACATGCAGGTTATTGAAATTACTTTGTTTAGATATTTATAAAAATTTACCTGTAATTTTTACTCATTTGGGGGTTGGTTGTGGGGTCTTTTTTCCTTATTCCACATAAAATGTCAAATACACTCAACTATGCTTCTGTACAGTCACATGATATTATATTTCTCCTATATAATAGACATTTCCTTTTTTTCAGTTAAATACTATTTGATACACATAACAGATATTAAAATCTTCAGAAAGAACCAAAGAAACTCAAGACTTTATCATGAGGTGATTGTTCTTCACCAGGATTGCATTGAAAGGTAACATTACTTTTGATATTGTCTACAAAATTTGTATTTACCATCCAGAGTACTAAAAAGAACCCTAAGACAATACACAACCTCTAAGCCTGCTTATCTACCAGCTGAGAATTGTACTCCTATATTAAATTAAGTTGTGAATAATTCCCATCCGCTTGGGATTAACTCTGAAAGAAATTCCAGAGGGAACCAGCCCAGAGGGCCAGAAATAGAAGGAAACCCTTAACCAGCATAGCAGAAATTCGGGCTGCAGTGGCATTGTCAGAGTCCTTCCTTGCTTAAAGTACTTTAAACATCTGATGTTGGCCCCAGGATGGTCACTGTGTGCAGAGGAATCAAGCAAGGTGGCATTGTACAAAAGATGCATCACTGTGATCAAATTGTATCCTTTAAAAAGGCATGATTTAAAATACTATATATGATGATATTATAATATACAATGAAATAATAAGTAATGTTTTTAGGTGAGGACGATAAGGAATATTAGCTAAACCTCTCACGCTGGAGAAATTAAGTAACATGAAAATGTGAGGTCTTTTCAACAAACAAAAGGTGTAAAAAAAAACCAGAGAGGAAAGTGAGTGAAATTCCTCACAGCAACTGTAAATTGTACAGCTGTTAGAAGAAATCAGAATCCAGTACTTTCTTCATCCGTTATGACTCTATCTAGAATTAGGAGCAATATTTTTTCTTGAGATATTTGGCGTGGACTCATTTAAAACAACATTGCCCGTGGAATACAAAACTTAGTCTGGAAGTTGGTCATGATGATGCTTCTGCCTCTGCCTGCCACGTGGTTTTGGCAAGTCCCTGCACCTCGGAGCCCTTCTGGCTCCAGACTTATTTTACTCTGCTGAGTGCACAACAAGCTCTTCAGACACACTGTGCTGAACAGCCACTACAAACACAAGAGCAGACACCAACCTCAGCTTCTTTTTCTAGGTGCTGCCATAGTGTTAAACCCCAAAGGAATAGTCTTTTCACCCATCGTTCAGCAATACCCTGAGGCTTTGCAGGTAAGATTTGAGACTCAAAAAAAGCAAACTAGTCCAGCAAAGCCTTCCAGTTATCGATCTTTGGCAATTCTAGCTACACATTTTATTAGAAAAATGAATTGTATAAACCCATCAGCTCGTGTTTATTTTCATGATGATTTTTTTTAAGCGATTAACACTGAAATAGAATTAATTTAAAACATTAACCTTCTCAAAATATTAGCCTCCTATAGAAAAAAACCCCAACCTGTATATGATGCATTACACGTGCTTCACAGTGATATGCCTTACTATGCAAAAAGATACATCCCAGAAAAAAAATAGAAAAAGCTAGACAAAAATGTAACCTGAATATTTGCTCAGAAGGAACTCGCAAGTTATTTGCTAAAAATCAGAAGTCAGACTTAGTGGCAAGCTTCTGAAAACTTGCACAGCTCTGATAAGAAAGGACATCTTTCATAAATATTCATTAAAAATTACCTTTCCTGGATCATGAATTTTTCAAACAGACACTGGTTTGACCTCTGCAAGGAACAAACCCTAGCCCATAGCAGAATGTCTCCATTTCCTGACAAAAAAATAAAATAAAAAAAAAATTGGCTTTTCTGGGTGAGCATTTACTTTGTACACTACATGAGGCCCTGGGTCAATTAGCTTTGCAATCCAAGCATCCAAGCATTAATATTAAATTCAAATTACAATCTTTAAATTCCAGCGTTACCTCCTTATTTTCTTGAAAAATTGGTTGTGAGGCAAGACGATGCTTTGCATTTTAAACAATTTTCTGAAATAGCATCACCATTCCTCACACATCCTTCAGTTCAAACGAGACAGTTGTAATTGGCAATCTTAAAGAATTTCATTGACATCTTCTGAGTTTAGGAGACTGAAATGTGGTTGTAAGTCTTCTAAAGATGCTTTTTCCTGCTAGCTGTCTGGAAACCGGGGATTCCCTTTGCACAGGTGTCACCACACCAGGTGAAACATGGAGATTATTCAGTGCCATCACTGACTGGCAAGAGAGATATAAATGGGTGCTGCAACGTGCTGTGCTGAAGAAACCCTCCCTTTTCCATCCAACCAGGTAGCTGCCTGTAAAGAATCGTGACACCCGTTTTAAGCGGCCTTAGTTTTAATCCATCATCGTAACGTTGGCAGCTTCAGCTTTTTCCTGATCACTTTTACCTTAACGTCTACTTGATGCCCAGCTGAAAACACCATCAGGCAATGCAGGCAGGAGCAGTAGGCTGCAGACTCAGCTCCACACACAGAGTGGCTCAGAAACAAGAGGGCTGTGCCACGGAACTGTATTTCAACTTTGCTGGCATAGAGGAGAGAAACACCACGTGCTGTGTGTCCTGCTGTATAAGCACCATCAGAATTTTTCCTTAGAATCTAATTATTTTAGGGTTATGTCAACACTAAGGATGAAAATGAGACATTTCCTTGTATGACTTCTCCCGGACACGGGAATCTGCACAGATCTGTTGAGCAAAAGACACAGATAATTTTTCTTCAGATGCTCTTATCAATTCCTCCTCCCCCGAGCTTCTGTGCAGGCAAACCTTATCAATGTGGATCTAAAGGTAACAGAGCCACAGCTAGCAGGGAAAAAAATTGGGAGGCTGGAAAACTTTAAATTTTGGCCTGCTTTTATAAAACTCACCTTACCACACGGTTCTCAAACGAGATAACTCATTTAAGCAAAACTGCATGATTCATTGCTTATGATGAACATAAAATCCTTCCAGTGCACACACTTACTGGGACATACCAGCAGGGTTTATGCTGTGTATTCATAGATCTTTAGCAACAAAAAAAATTGTATGGGGAGAGGTTGAATTGTATCTCCACCAGCATGGTATGAACAGACATATGGCTGCATCAGCACACTACACCCTAGGCACAGTAATGGCTGCATGCTAGCAAATGATTGAAAAATATTCAGCATGGGAGGGGACTTTTAGAAACTTTAATCTTTCTTTGTTTTTACATGTATTTCTTTAGTTTGTTCATGGCAGGAAAAAAAAATATATGTATATATACATTTTGAATACCAAAGCAGACTGGTTTGTTTGGTATAGAAGACAAAAATCTGTCAGGGACTTTTATTACATTTTACGTCTCGCTGCTTATGAGAGAGAGAGAGAGAGAGAGAGAGAGGAAATGAAGCAAACCAGTTGCCAAAGATTCAAGATGTGGCAAATAATATATGCTCTCCCTTTCAAAGGCAAGGTGCATATACACATATAGGCTATTCATTATGAACAGCAGAATTGCTATTTGCCTATTTCAAAAGGAATCCAAATGTGCCAAGCACAGCAAGAATACTGAGAGCAAAGAGTGCTTAATATTCCAGCCCAGCTCACTGAAAAAAGCACTGAATTGACAGAGCAGTGTTCTGTAGAGCAACATGATGTGTCTGCTTTAAATGGAGAATAATGGATTTAAGTTTAGTGCACAACTAAAGGGCTCAATTACTATTCATGAATTCTGAAATGTTCTACTGCAGAAACTCCTTTTGCATGAAATGTTCATCAGAATCAATGTGTGGAACTACAAAAAGTAAACCTTGCCCTCTCGCACAATACGGTACTTACCTAGATTTGTGCATTTACAGAGAGCATCGCTGTGGCATTTATCTAAAGCCACCTAGACTACAGAATAAACTATTTTAAATAGGCTTCAGAGGGTTGTTGTAGGGAAAGCTGCTCTACTAGAGCCATTTTTTGTTGGTTTCAGACAACTGCTTCACCATTTGCCTATCCTTAGATGGGACCAGTGCTTCAGGAAAACTGCTCTCATGAGGTCTCAAGAGAGACTTTGGGCAGCAAAGTGAGAAGGGCCAGTTTGCAAGCCATTTCTGTAACATAGCTGGATTTCTGTTAGAAATGGCATTAACACCAGAAGTTCCAGAAATTTTGTTTTGTTCTTTCTGTAAATCTTCAAGAACCACAGTCCTCATTCAGCACAAAGTCAGGACCAGCGTTCACATCCTGTAAAATTTGACATTTCACTTGAAATACAGGTTTTAACCCACAATTCGAAAACCTGATAAGCTTCTGCAATATTAGTTTGTAAAAATTTTGTGCAATGTGGCTTCTGGCCTGTTGCTAAAATTAAGTCAGAGAATTGCCTTCTTTCTTGTATCATTAATATAGGCATGTACTGATGTCTCATGGAATTATTCTTGAAATCTAAGCACACAAATGTTCAGATATGGTTGCCCTTTGCAGTTTGCAGCACTCATTTTAATTAGGACTAATCGCAAGGAAAGTTTTTACTCAGAAAAAGGTTGAGAAACGTATCTTTAATATAAGAAGTTACTGGTATATGCCTTCTAATTACGTTCAAGTAATAATCTCCCTTAAATATTCATGTATCTTGAATTTCTTTGTAACTTAGGGCCAAATTAATCATCTCTCTGCTTGGAAAACATCTGTCATTCAATATCTATTAGCATATAAAGGGTGATAATTCTTCAAACATTTGTGTATCTGCATCATCATTGAGATTAACGCAGGTGGTTTTGTTTGTTTGTTTGTTTGTTTTTTCCCCCCTATCTTTGAAAGAGCTGGAAGTTTTGTTTGCTGTCTGGATGTACAGATGACTGTCAGTCCTGAAGGCAGCTTCCACGGGGCTCTGTGTTAACAAGCTCCTTCTGTTTGATTATTCCATCCCTCAAAGTGGCACATGAATAATTTTATCATCACTGTGTGCCATCTGGAGTAGGCTGACTGAACTGCAGGTTTAAAACAAGGTCTAAGTATTTCTGCTGCTTGTATCAGAGAATATTATCTATTTCAAGGCCCCTTTCTCCATATAACATGTCTGAAGTTCAGTTACGATTTTGCCAGCATTTGCATTACAACTTCACTTTGAAAATCACTTTTTTTACCCTGTCTGCTGTCCTTTTCCTTCACAGTGAGCTGGAATCCAGGACAGATGAAAAGAATTATGATGCCTGTCCCTAAATTTTCATGATTCTTCAAGCAAGTGGCACAAGCTATGAGCAAAACTGGTCATGATTGTAGATTTACACTCCCAGATCTGAAGAATTAAAGGGAAAGTGAAGTAACAAAGCACCTACAAAGAAAATGTAATGAACTGATGACAGTCATTCAGGGTCATTTGACAAAGAAACTTGAGAGACATCTAAGTTCCTTTTTAACTTCTAAGTCATGTTTTGAGGAAGAAGGCCAAGAGCAGGTCTGGAAAGAAAAATACCTACAGGAGCAAAGATATCTTTACTAATTGCAAGTTCACCTGAAGAAGGAAACTTCACAGGAAAAAAGGTTTCTGCTGCCAGGGAAATGCCACAGGGGAGTGAATACCTGACTCCTCAAGAAGCCACAGCCTAAGGCCAAAGAACAGAAGGAGCAGACACACGATACACTGTCATTCCTTAACTGAGCTCTACATTTCCTTGCACTAAAAAGGACATTTTTTCCCCCCTTTTTTTCCTTGTACGCATAAAAATCTGTGAGTGCCTTAATTTGATTCAAACCCATGCATTCCTAAAAGGTGAAACTGCAGTTCATCTGCATTGCTGACACACTAGGCAAGGATGGCTTGAAGCCTCTGATGGATCTGGGTATCCACAGGAGCAGAAATTTCACAAGGCTGTGAGGCAAAGCAGTTCAATTAAATTTTTAATTTTTAGAGAGGCTAAATTTCAGAAAGTATTCATTGCAGGGAATCAGACAAAAAAGTGGAAAGTCAGATTGGCATGACTTAGTTACTTCAGTAGCCAAGAAAATACGATTTAAAGAAGGGAGATTTTAGTGCTGAACAGGGACTGCTGTGGTACCTTACTCAAATTCTTTAATACATCTTGGTTAAATAGTGAAAAAGACTAGACTCAGACAATTTGTTTTATGCAATCTAATGTCACAATGGAGATTACTTTAGGTAGCAAAATTTGTCAGGGTTCATCCAACTGAAACAGTATAGATTAACCCTGTTGCCATAGAAACATATGATTTTGTCATAGCAAACACAAGAACAGTACATCTAGCCTGGTGTTTCACTTCTTCTAAGGACTGTCATCTGATTATTCAAGGGATGATTATAATAAAGCACGAATCATACACACCTCTTCATGAATTTGAGACTACTAAAACAGAGCATTCCTGGAGTTACCAAAAACTAGTGCAAAATCGCTTCATATTTTTCTATGCACACTACAAAGCACAGCAATTGTAATGATTAAATGTATGCAAGTAGATTAACTTTCTGGAATATAACACTTCTGATCCTTTTTTTTCTTGATAGATAATTGTCCGAATTTATTTGGAGGACTTTGAGACATTTTAAGTAAATTTTATAAATACAAGTCAACCTTGCAAAAAAAAAATTACATATTAAATCATATTAGTAACTCAATCATTCTTTTCTTACATGTCTTTAAAACTTCGAGTGGTCCCTGAGTTTGCTGCCTTCCTACAAATTATTTTATTTAACATTATTTTTTTTGATAGCCATCTATCTAAGAGCATTTCCTTTCTTGACCACACAGTATTATTTCACCTCTTCACACCCGGGCAAGGCAGACACACAGACACTGACGGATGTTTGGAGCAGAAGGAACCATTTGTGGAATGTGGTTCGATATCATCTGCAACAGAAGCAAGGACAGTGATTTCAGCCATTCCTGAGCCAAGTTCAGCTCGTGGCTGAACGACACTTGGGCTTTCAGAGGGACACCCACTCTCAATTTAGAGGCTCTGTGTCAAAGATGAAGTATCACGTATTTTTATATTCTGCTCCACTGGTTAATCACTTTAACTGTAAACATTTTGAGCCGGTACTAGTTTCAGCTTAGCTGCCTAGCTTTCAGAAATTGAAAGTTTTTTATGTCTTCAGCTAGGAAATTTCAGAGAAATATAACATTGGGCATCTTCTTCGTGGCTAACAGGTTACTGACTCAAGACAACTCTCTCATTAACCTTTTCTTTCCAAATAAATGGTGCGAATTTGTTACTAAGTATATGCATAAAGATTAAACCAGTTCAGTTTTCCACTTTCCGGACTGTCATTTTAGATTGAAAGTAAAATTTACACATGCACACTTAATGAGATACTGGTGACAGTAACTCAGTGGAACTGGATTCTACATTTTAACTCCGGAACACCTTCATACTAAAGAGACATTCATTCCAGTAAGAAATGCAACAGAGAAACTGCAAAATACTGAGACAATCTTCACTGAACTGAAAGGGGTCTTTTACCCCATATTAGATGTCCCTTTCTTTTCCCCTTGGGTAAACCACACCAGTATTAAACACAGAAGCTCACAAGTGATCAGAATTCCCCCATCTCTATTTTTGTGTGCACGGCCTTTTATTGCTGTTCTTGTACAGCAGCTCTGGTTGGAAAGCTCACAGATATCTCTCATTGCAAGTAAGGGAAACATCAGGCAGGTAAAATATTTTAAAATGTGCTACACTTTTTAAGCAAGAAAATTCACGTATATAAATTCACCTGTTCCATCTGAACTTAGTGACTCTTATTGAGCATGTATTCTGTTTAATTCTGCTGGTATTTGGGGCCTGGAGCAACCAGTAATTGCTCAGTGAAAAGTGTACCAAAGATCTTTAAGATGTATTCTGCCTTAGTAGGAGACTGGAAATGTACGTTATTTAGAAGGATTTTTTAATAGGTGGCTTTTTTATAGGATAAAATCTCCTTATTCTAAAGAAAAATATTATTATATTGAACATTTTTCTTAATAATAATATTGTAGTCTACCTATAATTTTTTTTCATGCCCCCAAAATCTTTCCACAATAAGTAGTATAAAGGTGGAATGACCTCACCCAAGTGCCAGAATCTTACCCAGCAGCTCTCATTCACTCTTCTCAACAGGACAGTTGAAGAAAATGGAAGAGAAAAGCTCATGGGGCAAGATAAACAGAGAGATCACTTATCAGTCTCCATTATGGACAAAACAGACTTGACTTGGGGGATATTAATTTACATTATTGTCAATGAAAATGGAGTTGGGTAGTGAAAAACAAAGACAAAAAATTAAAGTAACACCTTCACGCCCTTGCCCAAGCTCAACTTCACTCCTTCATTCCCACTCCTCTACCTCTCCCAACCCAAGCAGAGCCAGGGGAGGGGAATGGGGGCCATGGTAATTCCATAAAAACTCCTCTCTGCTGCTCTTACTCCCTCCCACTATTCCCTTGCTCCAGAATGTGGGCAGCCTCCATGATTTTTTCTCTGTATGTTTTGAACAGTTCACAGTGAAAATCTGCACATAAAGACATATTTTAATGACTGTTCTCTTTATCATTCTGCTTTGTACTTGTGAGCAGGGGGACTACTTCACATCTGCTCGAGATCAGAGGATGAAACAAGGTGGACAGAAGGAGACTGAGGGTAGATAAGACTGTGAAAACAGGTTTCATAATTCTGTTGTCACCAACTCATGGTTTTGGTATGAGTTTATCCTGTGGTACAGGTATTATGGTTAAGCTGTAACATGCATGTTTTGTGGTACTTCAGTTTTGGCTAAAGGAGCAGAATGTCTTATCATATTTAAATACTACCAGGCTGTGGGAAAAAAGCTTCAAAATGTTCAGTTGTATTCTAATAATAAACAATATTATTAAAATTATGATTATGATTATATGATTAGGCAATATTTTTTTAGAGTCTGCATACGAGATCCCAGAATTCTGCTTTCTGTCTGAAATCAGTGAGTAAACTATTCTCTTACATATATTTTTAAATGCCTGAAGTTTATTTCCTCTCTTTTACTACCCCTTCTGTCACTGGATTTTTAAAAATAGACTTGATAATCCATTACCTTTTCCATTACCTTTTCTGTAAACATCTTGTAAACATCTCCTATAATATTAACACAAAACAGGAATGATTTTTCTTCAGTCATCAATCTCAGTAAGATCAGACCTCAGTAGAAGTGATCATGTACACATGCAGAAAAAGATACATGTAAGTATAAAAAGTATAAGGCAATACTTTCTAACTTAATGTCACTCAACTTTAAGCCAAAGAGCATTTTCCCCATGATTAAAAAGGAGAATGCTTGCATCACTGCTTTATTTCCCTTCAGTTATTAGAAATGACATCTAGATCTGTAGATTCTGTCAGTTCTAGATACCTGAATCCATATACTTCTGCTTTTAAGAATACTCATGTCGTTCAGGAATTCGTTACTTTTATTTATACATAATAGCCACTTCTGCAAAGTAAACCTCAATAAATTTCCATAGCAGAAAGTGTCCAATTAACAACTGGTTGGGGTTTTTTTTTAACTTTTCTGTATCCAGCTAAATGCAGTGTTGTCAGTTGGCCAAAAGATTGTCAGATTGACTTTTTTTATACTTTTCTTTCTGTGAAACATGACACTGTATACATCTATCCTAGATAGTACCAAAAGCTGCTGTTCAAGAAAAGCTGCTCTTCAATTCTTCCTTCTTAATATGGCCAGGGATCCTATATGTGCATTTTTGCCAACCAGCAGGAGCTCAGCCTTGTTCTGGTTTGGTCTCAGTTAGCTGTTCCTCATCTGCTAATAAATATGAGCCAGTGCCTGGGTTAGCTTGGAAACAATAATGTTTTCCTACATTGCAAAGCATAAGCAGAGAAGATTAAATTTGCATATTGTTGATGTCAAAGTTCAAAGTATCTCACCAGTTCCTATAGCTCTGAGAAATGTTGCTAAGAACAAAACAGAAAAACAATCCTTACACGATCTCCCTAATGGAAGCACTCACAGTTTGTTTTAGTTGTTCCTGCTGGAGAAAGGAAAACAGACTTTGTTATAGTGACAGTCTCTCTGTCTTGTCATCTTCGTTACTCAGGACACTATGTTACTGTGGGCAATACCAAAACCAAGGGACAGATCCAAGCTGACTCCAAGAATGGAGAACTGCCCTCCATTTACTAAGAGCAAACAATGAGCCCTAAGTCCTGCTAAACCCAGCGCAAACCCGTGACATCCAGCTCGTCTCAAGTCTAGGATGTTGCCTTCATCTGGGAGGTTGTAAGAAGCTGCTATTTTTCTTCTCAGTGGAGTGGACCATTTGATCCTGGCTGGGAGTCAGACAGCAGGTGACATTTCCACAGTTCATAGGACCTGAAATGTTATTGTGATGTGCAGTGTTGGCATTATCATGTCCAATTACTTTGCTGTTGGGAGACTGAACTTAGGACCCAAGACCTGTATGATGAATTCTTCAGTAAGTAACTGACCTCTGTTGAGTCAAACAGTGGCCAACCCTTTCCCAGAAGTTTTGGACATCACTCTTTAGGGCATTCTACTGTTCAATTGGTTTGAAAGAGATCAAACAATCGTGCAGGTCACGTGTCTGCACCATTGTGGATTCAGACCCACTTCTAAATATGAAAGAAGAAGAAATCATGACAGTGTTATTCAAGGATCTGGGCTGGAAGCACAACGTGAAAGGCCAGGGAGACAGTTCTCATACATATCTCACACATTTCAATGTAACTCAGGAGCCCATGTTAACTTATGGATACCACATATACAGTTTTTCTTCCCATATACCAAACTGCATTTTACATATTCGAGGTTTCAAACCTTCCAAATATTTTCTGTTTCATATATCAGTAATTTTCTTAAGAAAATAACATGTTTAAAACTCACATTTCTCCAGCAGTTTTGTTGCATCTGCATCCACTGCACTTTCCCCAGAGCAGTGAACACCTACATAATGGCTCCTCTTAATCTTCTCTTTCATAAAGATTACAGGCTTAATTTTTCCTTTCCTCACAGTTACAATACCTGAAACCATTTGTCATCTCAATGGTAATATTCTTTTACATTTTTACAATAAGATGCCCAAAATATGTAATTGCTTTAGAGGTGTTTTCATCATTTTTTATTTTAATTTTGTGTGGGAGAGAAAAAATAGATACCTTATTTTCTTCTACATGTTTGTACCAAAACTGGTTTATTTTTTTTTCTCACTTTGCCTCAAATTTCCTGGACTTTTTTTCTTTAAATAATTTCCTTTTTAAATTACACACGCTCAAGATACATTAAAAATATAGATTGAAGTTTGATCAATTGCAGATTTAGAAATAACATGATTTTAGAAAAATTTTAGAGCAGACCTCTCAGAACTCACACATATGCTTCTTTAGAACCATATTCACTCACATATGTTTACCTATCCCACAGCTGTCTGCCACCTAAGAGTGTTACATCCTTCAAATCAATGAGGTATCTTTTAAACCAGATCAAACTAAATTCTTCAGGACCATTCATTTGCTATTATCCTCAAGCGTGCTACCCACTGGCATGATACTTTTTAAATCCAGGAAGCTGGATTTAAATATCTATCAGATAATATCTATTTCAGAATTCGACAAGCCACAAACAAACAAAACAAACATAGCTGTGGTAGTCTAATGACAGGACAAAACTAATGACTTTGATGTGGAAGAGTGTTCCACCAAAAATAAGAGGACTCCTTAAAAAACAAACAAGCAAAACAGACACCTCCAAAGTGGATCATATCACAATTTAACCATTGAAAATGCTAGAATTTAAGTGGTTTGTACTTACAAAATATTATGTCTTTGCAGACAGTTCAGTATTTTGCAACAGGCGTTGCTCTAGAGTTTGCTTTTCACTCTGCTTTGAACAGAAAAGATCTGTTACACATCACCAAAACCAATTACTCTTTTCTAAAGGTTTTTACTGTTTTACTCCTCGTTCTCCACTGCAGTATTTGGTCTCCAGTGCAGCTGCACGGGGGGAACCTCTGAGCCCAATGACTTCTTCAATCAGCCTTACTGGCAAAGGGACAACTGGAAGGCAAAACACGGTTACAGTAGGAAGACTACTGCACAGGAGAAAATTAGCAAGGTTTTGGACAGGTGATCTCCAGATTTCCCTTCCACCCTGAATCCTCCTGCACTTCCCATAATGATTTTTCCTGGAAGAACAACTCCACTAGTCAGAGGAAGATACACAGGCAACTATGCAGTCACCTCTGAACATAATCCATTCCAGAAAGCATCCAGGCTCTGCCTAAACATATGAAGATGTCCCTAATGCTACTGCTGTTAGTATCATTCAAGAGAATGAAGAAAGATTTTTGCAGGGGGATTCTGCTTCATTTTACTGTTCCTGTTAGGCTCAGGACATGTATCACCAAAACTGCTGCAGTCGACTTCAGCAGACTTAAAAGATACTTTCCTTAAAAATGTCCCATTTAGCCACTTGTTTTCTCACTGTGCACTCACACACTTTACCACCACGATCTGTGTGCCTGAGCATTTGAATGATTGTGTAATTACATTTCCTTTTTAACAGACATATGGCCATCAGCTTCCTGCTCTCTTGCTGCCATCTAGCAGAGTTACAGAAAGAGCAACGTGCAAGTTTCCTGGCAGACCATTAGACAAAGGAATAAAACAGTTTCTCTCTCCTCGTTGTTTCCTAACCCCTTCTCCACGGACAGTGAGTTGGAGATTTTGAAAAGCTGCCTGGACACTGTGCTGGGCAGCTGGTCCTTGGTGGCTCTGCTTGAGCAGGAGGGGTTGGACCAGATGACCTTCAGAGGTCCCATCCAACCTCAACCATTCTCTGGTTCTGTGGATTTGGAGCCATATCACTTCACGTGAGACTTTCAGACTGTGATGAGATATGCTGGTTTCCACTCACATGAAAGGTGAAAACACTGAAAAAACAAGTTTAGCTATATACTTAGGCACCTGTAAGTTAGGACACCCAGGAACATAAATGACAACATTTAAACTCACAACTAGAACTAAAATGCTCTTACTTCAATCAACATGTAAAAAAAAATAATGATATTTCCCAGAAAATGCTATGTTTGTTAAAATTGCTTCAAGCATTCTCTGACAATCATAAAAAAAGAAGTGACATTTCTCTGGATTCTGTCCATTCTCCTCTATATTGATCTTGGTTAACCTTTACATGTCATCCTTCTTTCGAGGTCACAAACTTAACAGTGGCATCTAAAATGGTTATACTGTGGTAAAGTACTAGAATCCATGTAAAATCCTCAGGGTTTTTAACAGTATTGCACCTTGCCATGGCAAGAGCCAATTACCATACTGAACAGACTGTTTTGGAAATGTTTGCATTGATTTTCAATCCAGTCTGGAACGTAAATACAGTTGATGGATGTACACAAGAATAACTGTAAATGAAAATTCTGAGGTTTTTTCAAAGCTTCTGGAAGGAAACATTTTGTGCAATAATTCTACCATTCCATTTTACAAGAAACGTCCTGGGAAATTACTTTTAATCTATGTGAAATCATACACCTAGCATTGTGAAAATGTAAAAAAAATAAATCTATAGTTCCTTATTTCCAAAGCAGACACCTTTGTTACCAGCGTACATCACAGAACAACCGGCAAAACTCAGGAAAAGGAGCCACAATGGCAGATATCCTCAGTCCATTTATAAATAAACATCCAACTTTACAAGAAAGCACTTTTGCCCTTACAACATCTCATTTTTAGATAGCAATGCCTGTACATTTTCTTCACATTGTATGAAAAAATCTTCATGTTTAGTAAATTTAACACTTGTGGAATATATAAGTCTCTGAAATTTGATCTCCTTCGTGTGTCTTTCCTCATCAAATTTACTTTAAGTCTTTGATATGCAGCTCTGATTTGTCTATTGGGGTGGGCAAAAAAGTATTCATACAAATATATGTGGCTCTAATGCTGGTTCTGCTGGTGAAAAATGCATTAGTCCCACATGACAAGCTCCATCTCTGGGTTTTTTTTTGACAATATCCCAACATCTTTACCAGGAATTAGAGGGGGAAGAAGCACCTAATGACTTTTTATTTTAAAATGAGGATACACTCAAGCTGGGAACCCAGATGCTTCTGGACCTCTTCCCACAATGAGATCTTTTCAATGGAGTAATTATAATAATTTTTTTAAAACTAGACCCAGGATTCCATAGGAATTATTCTAAGGTGATTGTGGCTCTCTATTCTTCTGGTTTCCTACAACAGTATCACAAATTATTTGGGATTGAACTGAATCACTGAATGACAAAAAGGTATTATTGAATGACAAAATTGTGACTAAGTCCAGGACACTTGTGTGCTTTACCTGAAATCTTGATGGAGGTATAAATTTGAGGACATTTTGCAGGTTGTCTCTTTTATTTCACACAGTATTTCCCTCGAAGGGTGCTTGTCACAGCAGTGCTTCCTGTCCTGGCCCCTGGTCCCTGAGGAGCTCATCAGTGGTCCTTCAGGGATCAATGGAAGACTTTTGCTCACCTGTGAAACTGAGCCACCATTTACAAACAGGGGGCCTTGCAGGACAGAGCAGGTCGTTTCCAGGGAGTTTTAAAGTGAAAAGAAGGAAATCAATACATGGTTTTAAAAATAACTCTGCTCAGAGAAGAGAGGAAACAGTCATACAATGGGACATTTTTTAATTGTTTACTGTGTGTGTTGTGGTATCAGGCAGCAAGCACAGGGTTTGCTGTGCCACATATTAAGCAGAAGGCATTTTTCCCGTTGGAATATATCCCCAATACTTGACATATTAATCTTTGGCATGCTCCAGAAACGGCAATAATTTGGAAGAAAGAAAGAAATGTTCAAGAGAAATTGGACAGGAGTGCTAAAAGACATGTAAATGATCAGCTCCAGTTTCAAACACTGCTCCTTTGAACGGCTCACCTCATTTTAACTTTTTTTTTTTTATTTTGAGCAGAGGACAGTCTCAGAGGTTTACAGCAAATGGCTTGTACTTACTTACCTGGACTGGTTTGCAGAGTCACGTTGCAACTGGCCATTCAGCCTGGAGGCAGGTATCTCCTACAGTGGGGGGTAGCAGCAGTCAGAACCAGGTTTTCACAGATCAATCAGCTCTCAGCTGGCTGCATGAATTTTGACAAGTGATAAATGATCCACAGCTCTCGTTTTGGAAAATGAAGTCATCTCTGTTTCCAATTCCATATCCTCCTGAAATTTAAAAATCCACTGTTAAATGCCTAACTTGCCCCCAAATTCTTTTGAGAACCTGCCCTCTGGCTCAAATTATGGTATTTACCTAAAACCTTTTATACAGACGTGAAAAGGCAGGGCTTTTATTAAAAAACTGATTTATTTTTGAGATCTTGGCATAAATTAGCTCTTGCAGGGAAGAGAGGATCAGCTCCCTTAAACCACCAAGATCCTTGCAATGACACCTTCAGCTAGGTCAGGCAAGACCCCCTGAACTGCTGCTCTGCAGGACTCCAATAATCCATCTGGCCCATGGTTTTAACGTGACCACTCTGGCACATGCACAATCCATTGGAACTGGCTACTTTAAACCCCGTTAAAAACACATCCTAAGTGTCTCACACACAAAAGAATGTTCTCCATGACCTTTCCTGCCTCCGCAGGAGCAGTTTCTATTGACTGTTTAGAAGTGTTCTTATCTCTGTTCAATTTAATCAGTTTTGCACAGGAACCCCCTGGAGGAGTGTCAGAAGGAAGGTACAGATTCTCCATCACAGATGTTGATCAGCACGTTTAAGGACACAAGCACAGCATTTCCAAAGAATTTTTTGGTCGGTTTTTATTTTTTTTTTTCCAGAAGTCCTAATTAAATTTGTCTAATTAAAATATTTATCAAAACATCATCAGAATACAGCTGTTAGAAAAGCACCTGTACCTGAGAAAACAAAATATTTATGCAGTACATGATGCACCACAAAATGCAGCAGTTACCCACAGAGCACAAGAGAAACTTTCTCCCATTGCCAATTTAATTTTATACTACCTTCTATTTTTTCACCTTTTAAGAACTTTTATCCTGAAGAAAAAGTCCTTAAAATAAAAGCACTGTAAATTAGCATCAATATTAACATATAGCAATAGTCACAAGTTCCTGCTTGTAGAGTTTTCCTCTTTTCTTTTTTTTTGCTCTAACAATCAGTAAAATGTTAGTTAAAAAAAACCAACCAAAAACCAAACAAACACAAACAAAAAACACACAAACAAAAAAAACCCCAAACAAACAAAAAAACCCCACTCAAAACCCAACAATGAAACCAACAGGAAAAAAAAAATAAAATGAGGAAGAATGGGAGGCAAAAAAATGCTGTAAAATAAACAAACAAACAAAAAAATCCTGAGTAAAATTTTCTAAAATACCAAAGTGTTTTGGAAATTTAATCCCATTTTTCAAAAGACATCAAGGGGAAGCAGCGACCTAGAACTCTCAGTGAAAGAAACCTGCTTCTGGAAAGTAAGAGAATTTTGGGAAGCATGCTTTGTACAGGAGCATACAGTGATGAGACAAGGGGGAATGGCTTTAAACTGAGAATATATTTGTATTAGGTATAAGGAAGAAGTTCTTCCCTGTGAGGGTGGTGAGGCACTGGAACAGCTTACCCGGAGAAGCTGTGGCTGCCCCATCCCTGGCAGTGTCCAAGGCCAGGCTGGATGGGGCTCTGAGCACCCTGGGACAGTGGGAGGTGTCCCTGCCCATGGAAGGGGGGTTGGAACAAGGTGAACTCTAAGGTCCCTTCCAACCCAGGCCATTTTATGGTTCTGTGATATTTAGACAGACGTATGAACTCCTCTACCTACACTCTGCAGTACTACCTGCAGCTCCCCTCATTCCAGAAGTTACACAGCTGCATCAATATTTTGTTTAAGAAGATGCCATGATAGAGCAACTGGATTGTTTCTAGTCTGGAACTTGCTGACATCCAGGGAGAGGAGATGAGGATCACCCGCACAGGAGCACACATACTTCCTACACTTGGGGAACAGTTATCCCTAAGGCTGGAGTCAGTGTGCTTCACGTCTCCAAACCTGGATATGTTTCCACAAGCCCGTGCTGCTGGTGAAAGGGTTCAAAGCTTTCCCCTGGGTATGTTCCTGCCCTTTCCACTTTGGTCAGCACTGTCCGTGTGCAGGGGCATGGTGGGTTGGACCAACCAAAAAATCACCCTATTGGATCCCACCCTGTTTAATTCAATGATCTAGTGTGCTTTGGGACACATCTATGAAAGAGGTGTAAATATTCTGGGTTTTTACTTTTTTTTTTTTTTTTTTTTACTTTTCAGAAAATGAGAAAGGAAATCAACAGGAAAGATTTTCCTTTACCTCAGCAGTCAAAACTACACAGTTACCAAACAAATCCATACTTTCAACTCCTATGAACACTGCCAGCATATCATGGTTAATAATGACACTGATAATTGGCCTTGGGAGACTGGGAAGCCTGGTTTGAGAGGGCTGCTGCTGTCACTGATAGATTTTAGCAACATGACAGACACAGTCTTTTGCAACCTTTTTGTCACCCGTGTGTTAAGTATTGCAATAGTTGTCTCTCTGTTTTGCCTGTTCTAAATTTGTGTATCTTGCTTTTTGAGACAGAAAGAACAGCTGGTTCAAGTGGCCTTTCTGGTGGAGAGAAACCACTGAGCCTTCTACCAGGGCTGAAAGAAGAGGGCAAATGCAGGGACAAGAAGAATGATGCTGAATTTTATAAAATATGGAGAGGAGAGGGTGCAAAATCCTACAATTATTTGATCTCCCCTAGGGACCTCTGCAGGATTTGCTACAATTCAAAGTTGGCTAAAATCCAGCCTGGAAACACACATCTTTTTGCAAGGACACTGAGGCTGGGGAAAAAGTCACTTACAAAACCTTTAGTCTCCTTTTCTGCCTAACCTGGCTTGTCTGGCTTTCTCTCTTTAAAAAGTTAAACCAACTTGGTTTACCATCTAAAACCCCATGAATTTTCTTTAACATAAAAATCTTTTGATCTTCCTTGGGTAGTTCACTCTCAGGGAAAAAGAAAAAAAGTCTAGGCAGCTCTGCCAGCTGGTTTGGGGCCTCATCACAGTTACCTGCTTCCTGTATCACCAGGCACCAAGCAGTTGTCAGTGGTGACCCTCTGTCCCTCCAGACCCTGCCAGGATACATCTGGTGTAAGAAAGGAGCAGAAGAACAAATCTAAAAACAGAACAAAAGGGAAAGATGAGGCGTGAAGGGAACATGGATCTCTGAAATCTAGAAAGTACAACAGGCAGTTGGAAGAAATTTATGTAAGAGCTTTCTCTGCTCATGAAATCAGGTAGAGAGACACTAAAGAAAACTTTTTTCATTTAATGTAACCTTGCAGATACTCAAAAGTTGTTGAGCAGTTTAGAGATGGATTAAAGAAGTCAAAACAAATTAGCAGTTTAGCCTATAAAAATTTGAAAACGCTGCTCCCTAAAAGAATTGTTTTAGAAAGTGAAGAATTTCATCTGAGAATACCAGGAGAGTAAGAAACTTGAGTAAGAAATTTGCAAAAATTTTTCAACAGATCTGAAATGCAGCTGAAGTCCCATTGAATTAGAGAGTTTATGAAAACATAATCTGAGGTCAAACAGAAATCAAGATCTCAGAAAAAGAGTGCTTATATATCTTAACTAATATTAATAATATTATTAAGCAATTAATTAATTAATAAAAGAAGGCACTATCATAAAGAATAGAATGAAAACAGATGAACCTAAAATGATGGCCCTGGATAGTAAATATCAAGGTTTATGGAACAGGAAAAGAGAGATGAAGTCTAAAGAAATATCTGCAAAATACTATTGGGATGAGTTGATGTAAGATAGCATGAAAGGTTACTCAAAATCTTGACAAGGAGATAAACCCTGAGCAGTACTCAATGCTTGGATGGAGTCATTACAGTTGAAATGAAAACATTTTGCAGAAGCCTGCAGTCAGAGAACTGAAGCTACCTAAAGAGAAACAAATTATGCATCATATGCTCAGTGAACAAAGAACAAAATTCCTTTATGGGAACTATTCAAGAGAAAGCCACAATCAGAGGTTGTTTTTATCTCCTTGAATATGAAAAAACCTTTATGACTTAACAGTTTACACACTCATACATAAGTTAATATGATAACTGTAGTCCTTAAATAAATAGTTTTGATAGAAAAAAAAAGAGAATCATATTGAACACAGGGATGTAAAACTCAGATTGTGCAGTGGGGAAAACACTTACTGTGAGTGAACATGAACTAGTTGCAAAAACGTGGCATGCATTATTTCAGTAAATAGAATCCCTCCTTGGACTGAAAATATGGAAGTCACTACAGCTCATATAAAGAAGTGCCTTGGAAGTAAAGAAGCAGGCAGGGAACATTTTAAAAGAAACTAAAAAGCATGCGAAACTTCAGAAAGGCACAAAGACAGGAAGCAAACAAGCAAAGGACAGGAAGGCAAAATTTAAAAAAAAAAAGTAACAATTAAAAAAATGGCAAAGATAAGAGCAGAAACTGATGCTATGTGTAACTTTGAGTCTGTGAACAGACTCAAAGGCAATTTAGACTAATGATTTTGAGTCCATTACGCACTGAATCTTCCCTTATGAGGTACCAGTTCAAGGTTATTCTCCTTGTTATTCAGAAAATGAAGAATTTAAAGATGCAAGTCTCCAGCATGTAAGGTCATGCTTGTGTGTTGCAGCTGACACCTTGGCTGGGGTGACAACAGACAGTGGACTGTGACTTCATTATGCATGTAAAAGTTGTGTTAATTAATGTGGTTTTAAGTGTCAAGCTACAGCTACCCACGTTCCACAAGCTTGTACAAACTAATGTAGGGAGAATAACAGAATCCCAAAATGGTTTGGGTATGAAGGGATCTCAAAGATCATCTAGTTCCAACCCCCCTGCCATGGGCAGGGACACCTTTCACCAGACCAGGATTCTCAGAGCCCCATCCAAACATGCCCTTAAACACTGCCAGGGATGGGGCATCCACAGCCTCTCTGGGCACCCTGTTACACTGCCTTACCACCCAAACAGGGAAGCTTTTCTTAATATCTAATCTAAACCTACTCTCAGTTTGAAGCCATTCCCCCTTGTCCTATCACTACACGCCCTAGTAAAAAGTCCCTCTCTGTCTTTCTTGTGAGCTCCTTCAGGTACTGGAAGGCCAGAATTAGGTCACTTTGAAGCCTTCTCTTTTCCAGGCTGAACAAACTGAAGTCTCTCAGCCTTTCCTCACAAGGAGAGGTGCTCCATCCCTATAATCATCTTGGTGGCCTCATCTGAATTTTGCTCCAACAGGTCCATGTCCTTCCTGTGCTGGGGACCCCAAGTTGGAGGCAGCACTGCAGGTGGGGTCTCACCAGAGCAGGGCAGAGGGGCAGAATCCCCTCCCTCCCCTGCTGCCCACACTGCTTTGGATGCAGCCCAGGACACAATTGGCTTTCTGGGCTGCCAGTGCAAATGGCTGGGTCATGTCCAGCTTCTCACCCACCAGGACCCCCAAATCCTTCTCCTCAGGGCTGTTCTCCATCTCTTCATCCCCCAGCCTGGATTGATACCAGGGCTTGCCCCAACCCAGGAGCAGCACCTTGCACTTGGTCCTGTTAAACCTCATGACATTCCCATGAGCTCATTTCTGAAGCTTGTCCAGGTCTCTCTGGATGGCATCCCATCCTTCAGGCGTGCCGACAGCAAATTTGCTGAGGATACACTCGATCCCTTCATCTACGTCATTTAATGAAGATATTAAATAACACTGGTCCCAATATGGACCCCTGAGGACATCACTTGTCACTGAGAAAGGACCATTGATAGCTGGCCACCTGAGGTAATTTTTGCAGACACAAGACACTATGCATAGGCTACACAGAAGAGCTAAAGCTGAAATGGCAAGAAAGACAAAATCTTTTCACGTTCCTCCTGACTTCTGCATGGAAAAGAGTAACAACTCTCAGCTTCTTCCAGAGAAGAAGATAGAACAAGAAGTGGACATTCAGAATTTAAGATCTGACACAGGGAAGACAGAGGAGGAGATGCTGCAGGAAACAGGCAGGAGAGAGCTAAACCCCCTGAGGTACCTTGGGTTCTGCAGGGCTGCCAGCAACATCTTGACATGAGGCTCAGAGTGCCAGCTCACCTTTCTCTCCTGCTTGCTGCCTTGAGACATGGTCTCCCGTGTGCAGAACTGCATCCCCTGAAGGTCAGGCAGTCCCACGCTGCCTCCCTCCACCTCCTGCTCCTCACTGCTCCCCTGCCTTGCCTCGTGTGTAGAAACAGGGCTTTCTCCAGGGAGGCAGGTCAGCACAGTCACCTGGCAGAAAACATGTTGCTTTAACAGGTTTATTTTCCACCAGGCCAATGAGCCAGCTGAGCAATCCCAGCTCTCAGAGCCTTCCTTACAGCTTAGTTAACCTGATTCATTCATTAAAGACCCACCTAATTAGTTCTGACAAAAGACATCCTGATAATATTACATGATGTACAACAGTGGATTTTAACACAGTCTTCATATACTGGCATGTGCCCTACCAGTTCTGTACTCAGACTACACCACTGGAATACTTATAACGAGATCCACAACCATAATGGGAAAAATGGACTTAGTTTCCTGCCAGGAAAGGATTGAGGGCTTGAGAGAGGGAAAAAGAAATTTAAAATCACCGAACCCAACACTAATCACAAATTTGCTGACTTAAAATATCAACTGTATCAACCAACTAGAATGTCAAAATTCCAATGGAGGATATTTTTTAAAGGATTCTACACTGGCCTAGCTTCTTGCCTCGCTAAAATCTTACCTTGGGATATTTCATGGATAAAACTTGCCCCGGCACAAGAAACTGTGAGCTGTAATACATAAGCAGAGTGGGTAGTGCAGAGAAGTTTAGCATAAGCAAATCAATTCACTGTTTATTAGAAATTGGTTTAGTCAAGGGCTGGTCACAAAAGCAACCTAATTTTGCTATGCATGCAATCTGCTTCCATTGAACATTCAATACTGATCATGTTGCGACTGCTATATACAGAGACAGAGACCACATGTGGTGTCTGGACAAGTGCCATGTCTTTCTAAGAGAGATGGGGTTTACTATTATTCTATGCAGGAGAGTAAAAAAATGTGTAACTCAGCCTCTCTGATTTACCATTATGATCTTGTTGTATACTCTCTTCCCAATGGCAATGTACAGAGTATAATTACAACCCATCTTTTTTTTTTTTTCCCTTAATATTTTTTTTCTGCTGGGAAAAATGCAATTTGGCTGAAGCTAAATGTTTTGTGAAAATGAATAAATTCCAATTAAACATTTGCTAGGATGAATTCTTATACACAGGAGTCTTGGATGGAGAGCTAGGTTGTGGAAAGAGTCTCTCGGATTCAAAATAACAATTGCTGGAATCAGAATGGACAAAAATTAATAAAACCTCTCTGCTCCAAAAGAGGCAAAGCATAGAATCTAGTTCAGCCATCCTCAGTCCATGCTTTAAATACTCAGTAGGAGCCTGTTTGAAGCCTTTCTTCCTCTGTGAAAACCTAGTCTCACATTCATTTTACTGCAAAATGAAATAGGCTTCAAACTCCTGATGTTTCATAAAATTGATTTGCTTTTCCATTTTAATTGTAAGACTGCCTTACCTAGAGAGCTGGCCAGCTTTTGTCACCACACAACTGATGTCTTGTTTAAGAAAATCCTTCCGACTGTGTGCTAGTTGGAAAGATGTAACCCACACTGAACCCGCTTCAGGTCAGACAGCAGAAGAAATTAGTACAATGCACAGCTACATTTTTGCCTGTAGCAGCTTCCTGAGCAACTTATTTATCTGAAGAAATGACCATTCAAAGAATCATGATGAAATTCTTAGGTTGGCAAAGGAGCCTTTGGAAGGGTAGATAGAATAGTGGATCACTCAGGTGGCACAAGTATCTTTTCCAGTGAGCTAACACATAAATACATAAAAAAACTTTCCCTTTTAAGATGCAAGGGTCCAGTCTAACACTGCTTAAACTGTGTTGTTTAAACACAGCCATGAGGTAAGATAAAAATATGGGTGGCATCATATGGGTGGTATGACCGTGGCTAAAGTACTGTATTGTTTCAAGCCAGGAACTCCAATCTGGAAATGTAGTTGATCACTTCCATTAACTCTTCTTCTGTACACATTTATAGTGAATTCTACTTCTTAACACAGTTGTGACTTCAAAAGAAAATAATCTAAACCAATGTTTTCCTTAACTCAGTCTTTTTAAGTGTTTATCAGAAAAGTAACTTTTTGGTTGACTTTTATTTTTCTGAAAACTGCTGCATTACCCTAATAGCTGCAAGGTTCATGTTATTAAAAGGATCTGTTAAAAGGTTCAAATGTTTACTACAATAATTTCTGTAAAAGCATATCTTAAAAAGAAAGAAAAACCCCATAAATATATAGCCTCACTTCTTTTTGAAGGTCACAAGTAGCACGGTTAAGCAGATGGTCTAAATACGAATGCTGGGGACGGGGGCTGAGAAAAAAAAGGCAAAGAACCATCTACAAGCATGTTAATTAAAATGTGACAACAATTGATCGTGCCCTTTCACTGGGGGCACTTTAACAAATTTTTGCATTTGACCTTCACTGCTAAGCCACGCGAACGATGAATTCATAGCATAACTAATTAATGATTGATCGCGTGCTGTTTGCGGCTGCAAAACCCGGGTGGTTTCGCGCACCGAGCAGCGCAGGATGGAGCTGCGTGTGCAGTTCCTGGCGGTGCCAGCTCAGTGTGCTGCAGCCCCGGCAGTCGGGGCGCTGTGCTCTTTGCTCTGCTCGCTTTAAGCGCTCCCACGCCCGTGGGCATGAATAAAGGCATTTAATAAATAAAGGCACGCTCGCACAGCTCCTCAAAGCGCGCAGGGAGGCACTGCTTAGTTCTTCTCGCACGGGGGGAAGAAGAGGAAGAGAAAAGAAAAAGAAAGGAAAGAAAAAGTAATAGAAGAGGCATATAAATAGAGCTGAAAACCTTCCCTCACACACCCCTGTGTGCTTTGGGGAGCAGCGCTCTCCCTCGGGACCCCGGGATGCAGTGCCCTGTGCCCACCCCGTCACCACCTCCCCACTGGCTCTCACGTCCCCCACTCCTTTTGTTGCCGGCCCACGTCACACCCACGTCCCCAAGGCAGGGCAGGTAGCACATCACCTTTCTTCCACGGGCTCTCCATCTGCACCCAACCCTTTCACCCTAGAGCCGTGTGCTTCAGCAAAATACTTATATCACGTGAGAGCGACGTGTGTTCAAAGCATTCCCACCACGGAGAAGGCGTTTGATTCTTTTCTCTACGTCACACCGGGGTTCTTGAGTGATGTTTCCTGGGTCTGGGTGCTGCTCTGCTCTGGTGAGATGAAGTAACCACCCAGTGAGGTGTGTGCTGTCTTGTGATTGAAGGAGTAGAAGTGTTATTAAAGGTCACAGGTGTAACATGTCCGGGGAACACGTGAGGAGAGTCACCCACAAAATACAAATAAAATATCATAATAGGTACAAATAAAGCATCATAATAGGTTCATACTCAGTCAAACCTAATCTAAGGCCCATATGTACTAATGTTTTGTCTCAGACAGGCCAAAGAAAGGTATCCAGAGAACACAAAAGTGAAGCAGTCTCACGGTAATACCTACCCAAAATGTGAAGGCATGGGATTGGGGTTGTTCAGCCTGGCAAAGAGAAGACTTTGGGGTGACGTAGTTGGGGCCATCCAGTGCCTGAAGGGAGCCTACGAGAAAGATGGAGAGGGACTTTTTACATGGACAGAACAAGGGGAGAAAATGGTTTCAAACTGAAAGAGAGCAGGTTTAAGTTAGAAAAAAATTCTAATTTTTGCAGATCGGGCTACAAATGTTCTCTTCCTCTCCTGTCCCCTCTATCCTACATTGTTTGTTTGGAACCAGGTATCTATTGACCTAATTCCATGTCCCCATGTTATTACAGTAAACAAGATGACAGGCAATCAATTTTTACTCATCTTCTCCCAGCCGTTCACCAGTCTGCAGGTTTCTTCTGTATTCATCAGCTTTTTCATTTTACATTTTCCAGACAGAAGAAAAGTCACTCATTCACACCATCTGTTGGAGTTCTACAAATAATCAGGAGTCAAAATGTGACCTTTAGTAGCAACAGCTTAAAGAGCTCCATACTTCCCCAAAGTGGGTTAAAGCTCCTCAAAGCTTTCCTGAGGGGGTCCTAAGCTTTAAACAAGATAAGTCACACACCTCCAGTGACAAGAAGTACATTGAGTGCCAGTTGCTCAATTTCCAGGGGAAAAAAACCAAACCTCTATTGAACAATGGTTGAGCAGCACAATAATGTCTTTGTGGAGTTAGATTACCTATGCTATCTAAATAACCAGATCTATTTGATAAAATTAGAAAACTTGAACAAAATAAAGAATGTCTGCTCCAGTCAAGAGTATGTCATCAAAAATGGCTGAAAAAGTCAAAATATTGCTGTAGTCTGCTTGGTTTTCCTGATGTTGTGGAAGAAGTAGGCAGGTGATTAAACATATTTTTGCAAATATGTGAAGACTTCCAGATTTCTCTGATATTGATAGGATTTAGGCACCTACATGCTTTTATAGATCTGCTTATAAGTGGTGTTTTTTAAATATTAGTAAGCTCTCAAATAGGATTCAGAAAGCCTAGAGGCTCTCTTACCTGCTATTTAGCAATGCTCTCTCATTTCCCCATAAACAGAAAGATATAGTGATCTTATACAATATCTTATTTTAGCTTTTGGACATAAAAAAACGCCCCTTTTGCTTAACAGAGTTACAAAGCCATCAAGAGATCAAAAATGATTGGCAAATATATCAATGCCTTTTTCATCTCTAGTGGGTGATAACAGGGCAGTAAAGTGGTGTGGTAATGAAAATTAAATGCCAGCTAGAACAAATTTAGGGGATTTTATTACTTATCTCTAGTAGGAGTTTAAAAAAGAACATGCTGCCTTTCCTAAACTCATTAACCACAGTGTGCTAGTGCATACCAGAGCATGGAAAGTAAGAGTGAGAAAGAGTAAGAAAGTCATGTAGGAGTTACCCTTTCTGTGACCAAATTGATCATCTGTCCTTGCTAGCTCTAGTTTAGGCTGCTGAAATCAGGAGATTCAAATCCAGGATGCCAAGGCAGTAGAAATGCAACAACACACAGCTCAGTGCTTCACCTCCTGGGTATGGATGTACCAGTCACCTGTAACTCCACTCCCAACCTGCTCCAGAACAAGCACCAGCTGCACTGCAGTACTAGATCATGATTCCATGAGGTACCAGATTCACCAAAGTGTAATACTAAAAGTCTTTGAAGAGTTGATAATAAAACACTGGAATATTCGCTTTGCTTTGAAATGCAACACCTTGGTCACAAACCTGTCACAAAAAGGGTTTCAAAAAGGAAGCAGTGGTAATATCAGACAGCTGTAACTCTCCAGCACTGAATTCCATTCAGGGACAGAAAAATCACTACTTAATGCTTATTTCTCTAAGTCATGGAAAATATAAAAAATTAAGCCAACAGCGATGGTAACAAAATGCACAAGAACTTACAACATCGTAAATTAGAGCTTTAGGTAAATGTTATCTCAGCAATTGCTCAAAGAGTAATAACTCTCAACATTATTTCTAAACAATTACAGTTTCAGCACTGACCCCAGTGATCTGGTTCTTGCCTACTCCAGTGCACAAAAATCTTTTGTGGAGGATCCATACCCAAATTCCTCACAGGCCCCTAATACATCAAAACTCTCTTTCTCGAGGGATTACTCAGCTCATAATGTATGACCAAAAAAAGGTATGGATTTCTCTCTAAGCTTCTCTTCAAACTGTGGGCTGTCAATCACTGAGAGAAAAAGCAGGGGAGGGAGGGTGATGGAGGGTAGGGAGCTAGAAGGCATTCCTTGTGATGGGTACATAAGACACTGCTCTCTGAAATCAAATCACCAAATTCACCCTCCCCCTTCCTGTCTGTCTTTCACTGCCTACTGTTTGTCATATTCTGTTTTCCCATCTGGTGGCACTTGTGTACACCTAATGAATCCTCCAAAACTTTCAACTTTGTGTCCTTCTTTGGCTCCTCAGTTCGTTTACTGTTACCTTCTTCAAAGCTTTTCTCAAAAGCAGTCACTCAGGTGACACGTTTCCACTTTGCAGGTGCAAGGCAGGTATTACTGCTGCTCTCTGTGTTGCCTGCCCTGTTCTAAACCCCATTTTTATGGCTTTTATATCACAGTAATAGGCACACACTACACAGAACGCTATTCACAAATGACCCCGTTGTTCAGTATGCTGCATCCCATATGTTTGCTTATGGCAATAAATCCAATTGCATTACTTCAGCTGTGGCAGATTTATACCTGCTTCCTATCAGCCAATGCATTGACTTTAAAATTTTGTTCTGAGTTTTTCATTACCCGTCTGAATCATCTCTTTCACACCTATAAAAACTGGTCATCATTGATACATACCCTCAGTCCCTACTTTCTAATAATAAATCTCAAATTCATCAGCCCCCTTGCCAGGTCTCTCTCTCATCCATGAGTAGCAGAGCATTCACCTGTTATGCCCCTGAGCTGTGGAATTCCCTGAACTCAAGTCTCATCTCCAAATCCCCTGAGCTTTTCTAATCCCTCTTTGATTCGCACTTATTAAAAATTACTTTTCGTATTTGATCCATTACTGACACATGCTGTAGGCTTTACTGACATAAAAATAGTTCTATTTTCTTTACAGATGATGCACTGACAATGTCAAGACAAAAAAATCGCCTTTTTGTTGGCTTTCCACAGAGATTTCAAGACTTGCCTTTCTTTATCTTTCTTTTCTTAGGTTAAGCTTAGGCTATGGTGCCCAGACCCAAACTCTGAAAACAAAAGTAGAAGTTCCCATTGTTGTTAGTAACATATCATGAGTCAGATGCGGAGTACTGAGTAGGCATACCATAAAAATCTAATTTGTGGTAAGGGCATTTTACAAAACATTAGCCTAATTGGGTGCTATGCTCAAGAAAACTGAAGCAGAGAGTCAAAAACCACACCAGGGCATTAGCAAAGGGACTCAGGTGTTCCGGTGTCCCAACCCTGGACTGAGACAAGGTCTCTTGTTCATCAGCGGGTACTCCAGTGCCTTCCCTGCACACACTCAGTCTGCTTTTTACCAGTTATGAAAAAACATGTTTTATTGCAGGAGCACACACGTTATTTGAATGCTTTGAGGTGAAGCACAAGATGCTGTGAAGCATATTAGGACTGTAACTCCTGAGGGCAGGTGTAATCTTGACCCAGGGTCTGCATCCAAGTGACCTAAGCTTCATCTCACCCCTTCAGGGTGAAGAAAGTGATAGTTTTGAAAGCAGGTTTAGCTCAGAAGAACATATTTGTGGGAAGTGTGAATGAGATGGAGATTTCTTTTGTGATCATGTAAAATGGCTGCACTTCCAATTATTTCTATTCCCTGACTGAGTTTAATAAACTCGATAAGCTTTGAGTTTTCAGTGATCTCTCAAGCCTTGCATATCCTAACGAAACCCAGGCCACAGGTCACTGCTCAGCTCCAGCTACTCTCTGAGCACACATTTGGGAACACCTACCTGGTGTCACATGCCCAGGATATGAAAAGAATTGCCCAGTGGTGCTTGTTGCTGTATTATTAGAAATATTGAATAGGGCTGGTGAGGGGAAAACCCTGACAGAACAAACTAGTTAATGATGATGATTTCTCCTTCACATTCACATTCTCCACGAGTTAAACAGTTAGTAACATGGCACAACAGGGTACACATATTTGTCATACTTATCTTTAATTGTTCAGTTCCAAGTCAGCCTTTCCAAGTTTTGATCTGAGATTAATAGCAGGTTACCAACTCAACTTACAGCAAGACGTTTGCTTTCATAAATTATCTGTGCACTGAATTTGCTTTGCTGCTCTGGAACTTCTTCATTGTTCTGTGGTTTCTTTAAAATCAGCAGTGTGGTTCAGAGAGTTTCCCAGCAAGCCCTTTTAACGCTCAGGTGCACGTTATCTGGCCCTGTAAATTCAAAACACCCTTTAGCTCTGACAGTTGCCGTTTAGCAGTCTCCCACTTTATTGATCGAGTAGGAAGTAGTCCTTATCACTATCAGATACGACCAGATCACACTGGTTCTTTCCAAATCAGAACAGAAACATTCATTGGGTTATTTTACCTTTTCTGTGCCGTGGTTGACAGCTTTACCTCCTTGTCTAGTGTCAGCAGCACACCACTGTTAGTCTTCCACTGGAAGAATTTCCTCCTCTTTGTCCCACACTGTTATGCTCTCTTTAACTTTTCCACACGTATCTATAGCTCCTATTTATCAAAGTACACTCCTCCAACAGCTTCCCAGCTTTCCAAATGTTTTACACTGGGTTTAGTGAAGAACATTGTTCCCCTTCAACTGGTGAAGCTTTCTTACACCATTTCGAAAATGTAATTTTCTTCTCTAACTTTGCAAAAAAGAAATGGTTCGACATTAACTGCAGTTTTCCTCAGCACAGTTTTGAAGCAAGTCTATTACTGGTTGAAGACAATGCTTCTTTGTACTTAACAAACAGATCCGTGTATATTTTTTTTCATTCACTAATTGATTTTCACTTTAATAAGAATTTCACGTTTTAACTTACTCCATAATGGATAAATACTGCAAACTGAGACTGGGTGCTGGGCTGAACACTTTCTCTGCCAAAAGTGTTTATCTATGGAAATTTTTTGACTATTAAATATAAAAATGTTAAGGAAAGAAAAATGCCTTCTGTTGAGTATTTCTATTTAGGAAAATTAAATGGCTTTATTATATTAATTTATTACAAAATTACTGACAGTCCAATAAACAAATTCATCTTTTTTTTCTTTAACATGAACGAAGCGCGTTAATGATTCTTTTTTTTTTTTTCTCCTCTCCATATCTAACAGAGGAGTTCTTTTACCTTGCTGGAGAACAAGGTAAAAAATCTGCGAGTTCCCTGTGTCTGCTCTGAAACCACTGTGGAGAAGGTCAGAAGTAGCCTGAAGGGGTAGGTTTCCACCTGCCCCAGCTGCAGAAGCTCCCCCACCCAGCACTGAAGGTGTAAGTGATGGGAACTGTGTGTTTTTAGCTTCCTGAGGCTATTTGGTCAGACCCCACCTCACCCAGCTTTGGGAGAATGGTGGCAAGCATAACTGTCTGGAGGCAGGAGTCAGTTTTATGGAGGTCAGACAGGATTTTAATCCAAGTGAGACTCCTCTGTACTGCATTGACTTTTCCTCTGCCTCTCCTTCAGTCTACTTCTCTCTGTTTCACTTTGCCTTTCACTAAACTTACTGCTTTCTGCTTAAACTTGCCTAAATTGCTTCCATTTCAGTAACCATCATACTGTCACCTGCTTTGGCAAGCCACTCTCTCCTTTTTCAGTTGTGTTTATTTTAAAAGTAGTTTGAGGAGCTGCCTCTACCCTGTCTATCACATGTGTTAGGCTATATCCAGGTTCACTTTTCAGCACCTGTGATGCAAAAGTCAATTAGCAGTGGAACTAGAGAAGGGAAAAGAGGCAACACATCCAGGTTTTTTACTTGTGAAAGACAGAAAAGCACAGCTTACCTCACTCCACAAAGACCTGTTGAAGAGATACCTTTACACACTGAGCCAGCATACTTGCTTGAAACTGGTGATTGCAAGGTGTCATCAGAAGACCAGTAAATTCTCACTGTGATCCTCTTAATTTCCCACAGCACCATTATACTTGCTGCATCAGGGAATGCAAAAGGGAATTCCCCACCCCGCTCATGCCGTGTGCCCCGGGGGGGGGGGGGGGGGGCAGTGTCCATCCCTCTGGGGTTTGTGTTCTAAATGCCCATCATCAGGCATTCCAGGGATCCGTGGACAATAGCCAAGGGACAACAGCATTTAGGGCTTTGAACTTACAGTTTACAAATGGGAGGAGGGAAAGCGTCTGTTTAGTTCAAGTTTCTGGATGGAGAAGCTCCTCCAAGCACCACAGGCAGCTCAGGAATACACACACAAGTGGCTGTTTAAAAATTTAACAAGTAGGCAGTGGAGGCTGCTGTAACAGGTTGATCAAAGGCAAGAGCCAGCATCCTGACAGTGAATGAGGGGTAACAGCTATGATAGGGTTGGACCTGGAAGGCAAAAGCAGTTATTTCTGATGCAGCACAGGAAAAGAAAAGATGTGAGAAAAGGATAATGAAAGAAGCTGATCTTTTCAGCACTATCCTCCACAGCTACAAGTGCAGCAGGATGCTCTTTGTCAAGGCCAGAGTGAGGCATGTTGCTGTGGCTGAGGCAGAAGAGAGGTTGAATGAATCGGGTATAAAACCTTTAGGAGTGAAATCTTTTTCAGAAGTGCTAAAGAAGGGGGACCTGTGAGGCTGAGGTGTTGTCCAGAAGCCTCTCTAGTCAAAGTGGGCAGACTGGGGGCCTGGCAGGTGTGGGTGAGGACAGAAGGCAGGAGCTCTTCTAGCACTGCTGAGGTTGCCTGGTGGCTGCCCACCTAAATGCAGGTGCCAAAGGTGGGGATGTGAGCCTAAGGAAAACGTGCAGCAGACTAGGTGAGAGAAAGAGGGAAATAAATGTTTGCAGAAAATATTACCAAGGGGTCAAACAGCAGGAGGGAGACAAGAAAAATAAGCTTTGAGAAACAGCTGAAGAAAGCAGGAAGCAGGGATTGGGATCAGACCTCTTGGTAAGTTTATCCCTGACTACTCAAAGACCCATCCCTTCAATTCCTTCATTCCTCTGGCTCATCCCTCACCTGCTACAAAGGACTGCAATAGAATAGTCATCTCAGGGTGGGGAGCACCAAGGCCATCTAATGCCAACCTTAAGGGGGGCTGCCAGAGCAGGAGAGAAACAAAACACAGACTGACCAGAGAGGTCAGTCCCCTGCACTCATTTGGCATAAGCAATTGCTGTAGCTTAGCAGGTCAAAGACAACCTGAGAATCTTCTGTGAAAAGTAAACTACTGCCTTTTTTCTTTTTAATGCACCATTTTATCTTTTCTAATGTTCTGCTTAGTCATTCTAAACGTTCCTCTGCTGCTTAGCTCTACAACAGGTGGCACAGTGGGAGTACTCTGTGGTTACAGACTAATTCTAAAATCAGTTTAAATCAATGTGGATATAATTTACTGTGTATAGACCCCTAACACTCCCTTGGAAGTTGCATCCTTTATTACAACCAGGGAAAATCTTTTACTGTAGTTCCTTGGTTTTCCACACGTTACTATTTTAAAATAATATCGTTATCCTTTAAAAGTATATTACAGATACTTATGATTCTTACAGAAAACTAATCCACTTACATCTCTACATCCTGTGAACACGTTAAGCTTATTGTTGTTTAAGGTTTTGGGTCTAGAAGTCCTTGCTTACAATGATTGTAAAACATTATAATATCAAGGGGAAAGATGAGGATAATAATTCTGTTTGTACACTGAAAGAGTCAGAGGACAATCTATTGAGAACAGAGGCAAGAAAGCTAAGGAAAATACAAATCTCAGGCCATGTATGGATGACAGCATAATGGGCAATTAGCAGTTCAGGGAACAGACCTTTGGCTGTGAACAAAACTAGAAGGCTTGGAAATCGTTTGGAGAAGTAGATTACTCAGGATTGAAGCTAAATTTTAGAAAATCTGGAATGGAAACACAGTTGACACATCCCAGGCAGAGGCAAATGGGACACCAGCATTTATTTAAGGTGGTAAGAAACGAATAAAAGGAGAGTGAGGATGAAATACAGATGAAGTGATCAAGAATGGGTTCAAAAAGTCCAGGCCAAACAGACAAAAAAGAGCAGAGAACAAACCAGAAACATTAATATGCACAGCATTGAAGAGAGAAGGGAAGATAAACTGGGAAAGCTACTTTTGTCAGTCTGTGCGTGGAATAAATTTGCAAGAAACTTTGCAGAGATAGGTGAAACGAGAGAAGAGCAGAAAAGTTTTGAGATGTTACCTTTGGACCACCTCCTGACCATCAAATTAGAAATGCTGTTAGAAAAAGTAAAAATGTGAGAAAACAATTTGACATTGGAAGAGGAGTCTTACCTTGCATAGAACCATAGTTTATTATTTGAATAATTTAAGTGACAATTTCTCTGAAAATAGCAAATTTAACCAACAAATTACCAAATACTTACAGAAAGAGATGGCAAGTTGTAGAAGGGAATCTGAATTGAAAAGGACCTTCTGCTCTTCTGCATGGAGATATGTCATATCTACAGTTTCCCAAATCCAGTTGCTGCTTGATTTCATAATTTCTGTCCATTTTTACCTGCATTAAAACCACAGTTACAGTCAGCTTGAAGATAGAAGCACTGTATTTATCTCTCATGTCAAATTTATACAATATCCTTGAGAAAGGAAATCCCCAAACCCAGATCTATCTACTTTAGCTTTTGCTGCCTCTTCTGTCCCTCAGGAAGCAGGCTGAGTGCCAGGTCCTGTTGGATAACAAAGAGGTAGGAACAGGACTTATTTTCACGCACTTAGTTCCTTCTTATCAAATACTGGCAATTTGATGTCTTTCTTATATCATTTCTGTGATCATCCAAGAGTATTTCCCAAAGGTATTGTTTTCTGTGTCTCTGACAATACTGTTTATTCATAAAAAGATGAGGCTGCTGAGGAAAAGAGATTGAAAGGGTTAAGTTGAAATCTAATAGAAAAATTACATAATGGGGAGAACCCTACATATTATCCCTTCAAATAATTATGAGAACATGCTGAGGTGAGACAAATACCTGAGTCAGTGTGCCCATAATCATGACGTCAGAAATTAAGTTGCACAAAGTACAATCGCGCTTGGATGAAAAAAAATGTTATCCAAACAGGTAAGACTGATGTGCACAGAAGTTCCCCAATGCTAGAAAAATCTATTTTTAGAGACCCAAGCTGTAAAGTGACTAATGTTGTCCCAATGACAGAAGAACTGAGTACTGCACAGGATCTCAGTACCATCATTTTTGTGGGTGAAGCAAAACTACTTGGGTGAGGCTTCAGTCATGCTAACAATTAGTAGATTATCAAAGCTACATTCAATTCACTAATTTGACTTCAAAAAATTCATAACTGGTAAAACACAACAACAAAATCCCAATTTAAAATACACATTCATATTTTTAGCGTATCAGAATGAAGACTCCGATTTTAGGTATCCTGAATTGCCAGTTTTGGGGATGTTGTATCAAAGTGACCATGTGAACTCTACACAGAGAAGATGTCAATGGGAAAGAACAGGTCAAATTTATCCCTTTTGTATCTTCATTGAGGACTACAAGATGCCCAGAAGGTCAGTGAAGTCCCCCACAACTGAAAAGAGCATTCCATATAGACCTGCTTGCATTATTGGAGCCACCTAAAACTGTTTCTACAGGTGTAGGCTTAGATTTATTTTATCAACTGTCAAAAGAAAGAAGTAGAAAGTAGATGCAGCTAAAATGAAGTTACATGCATTATTTCACATAAGGTCCCATACATTTCTGGAGGGAGGAGAGATTAATTCTTTTCTCTTTAGGCTGGATTCAAACAGCAAAACTGAGAAAAAAAACCGAACAGGAATACCCTCTCTATTTAATTTAGTTTCACTTGGATAAACTATCTATTTGGTGGTGAAAGTGAAAATTATTTTACTTTCTTTTCATGGAACTAATTTGATGCAGAAATTTCATTAGGTTAAAAGTAGAAGTTTAGTTAATACAGGAAAAACATCTCCTTGAGTATTAGCAGAAATGCTAGAGGTGTTTCAGTGTCAGGCACAATTTTTGAAAAGCAAAAGACGTTGAAATTAAATGGGACAGTCATCTCAAGAGCCCTTGCATTATTGTTTTGCTTGCTTTGTCCATCATGAACTGTCATCCTCTTCACTACCACTTCCAAGAGCTGTTACAGAGCAGAGCTGCATGGGATGCAGAGGAGGAGTTTGTTACCTTTGCCTTGGGTTGTTGGTTTCTAATGAAAAACACTGAACAAGAATTCTATAGAGAAACATCTCCTGTCCAAGATGACCCGTGACCAGAGCTCATTGCAGAGTTCGGGATACAGGATCTAAACCCTTTTCCCCACCCGATTCAGAGAAGGAATCTGAACATGTACGTCTCAGATGCAGACTCTGACCAGCAGGAAATCTGTATAGAGCAGGAGAAAACAGAAGAAAAGTGGGAAAAAAAAAATCTCTTTATTGCAGCCTCTCTCTACTCAGCCAGCCCCTCAAAAAAGCCAGCCTTCCCCATTCATGTATATATGCCCATGAGCACATTAAACAGCCCTGAGCCCAGCCTTTCGATCACAGGTCACCACAAAGTACATGCCAACAACCCCTGCCTGTAGCGTGTAAGAGTGTGCCATTCTTCAAACTTTTCAAAAGTTCTTTCAGGAGTTGCCAGCCAGAAACAAAACTGGAGGAAAGAGCAGTGTGCTCTTTTAACCAGGAACATCCAGCTTTCCCTTTTTAGGCAGGCACTTAACAACCAGGGCTGGTTCTTTTGCTCAGAGGCGGGCAGTGACGTGCAGAAACACGTCCCATGTATTTTATGAGTCTCAGGGGTATAGCTGAACATTTTCTGCCAGGTACAGGCATTCCATCTGAAATGCAGGTGTGCACATATAAAGACAGCTTCATCAGATCGAGCGTGCTGGTACAGAGGTCTGAGATTACATCTTAAGACATCTGTGGGTAGAGCAGATAAACGGTACTGGAGTAATAGCACATGATGGAAGAGGACAACTAATTTGAATACACAGGCTATGCTGCTCAGAGTAAATTGTATAAAACACAGGAAGAATTTCCCACAAGCTAGTTTTCAAAACGTACCTTCGGCCCAGGATCAGACAAACAAAAAAAATAAACAAAACAAGTCACAGTGAGCACTCGAAAAAGTACGGAGAAATGTTACTGGGAGGCTGTTTGAACAGAAAGAGGTTAAAAAAATTGAACATTCTGGTAACTAAATATTAGAGGCTTTTTGTTTCGCTGGAAGAAGTGGTAGGTGAAATGGGGCACAGTGAGAAGCAGCTATTTCCAGTTCTAGCACCAAGAGTACCAGTGCAATCCCAGTGCCCTTCGCTTGTAGCCTCAGGAAAAGCTTTACTGTGCGGAGTTGAAATCACGCAGTGAAATCCAGGACATTAAAGGAGCAAAGAGTAAGTTAGAGAGAAGCTAGAGAAGCTTCTGAGCTGATCTTTTACGCTGAAGCAGCAATAACATTTCCACATATTCCGGTGATTGTGCTTCTCTGCATAACAAGTGGTGCAATAAAGAACAGGCAGTCAGCAGAGAAATGCCTCCCGAGTTCATGTTCACACATAGGAGACAAGGAAAAGCTTGGGTCACACACACTAGATGCAGGAATTTAGGCTGATGTTTGTTCACCAAACAGTTTGAATAATGCCTCTTTTGACATGTAGAGTGCTTCTTGAAAAAGTCATCCGTTTTTTCCTTCTTTTCACACCTCTAGAAGTGGAAGAGCAATTTCATATCTGATTTTCTATTGAATTATTTTCTTAGTTTAGTTATAGCAGGCAAAACTGAATTATCCAGCTCCTCACTGCTTAGCATTTTATTCATAGGGAAAAGCTTGTTTTTCCAGCTATCCCAGCCCATTCCCTGTTCTGAATTCTTTTAGGCTCTTTTGTTCCTCCTGCTTCTTCCTCTTAGCATGAACAAGAGCCTGACAACAAACGTGCAGGCAAACAAACATTTTCACAACTATAAATATAGACAGAAATAGCACATTTCTCTGCGGGAAGATACTGAGAAATGCTGTTTACATGTGTACAGAATATGATTAATGAAAGACAACATACCTGAAAGTTACTGATAAAGGTGTGTGCTCTGTTTTGTTCTCACACCAACACAGAACATCTCAAAGCTACGTCTTTAAACATGCCAATAAATCACCATCAGGAGCTGAAGTACACGTCCTTTGTCATTTCTAGGGAAGAACCTCAAGCTGAAAGGGAAAAAAAAAAGGTATCCTGACAATAAAATGATTGTCAGGAAATTGATATTCTTCTAGGTATTTCAGTGAGTTATCTGAAGAGGCAAAGACCTGTTGGTACTAAATACGATGTATTTTGTGCAAATGACTTGAAATAACATTATGATAGAAGTCCATACACATTGTAAAACATACAACCCCAAGAAATACAATAGGAAGAAAAAATGCCTTATAAATAATTGAGAAGTTCAAGGCTGAATTTTTGAAACATTGGCTGGAAGACACTGTTTGCTTGCATAAGAATCAAGCTAGTCTATAGAATTCGAAAGTATTGCTTCTCATATTACTTGTTTCATATTCATTGTTACAATGAAATGCCGTAGCTGAAGTTTTGTACGGGAAGTTAGAAGGGCTGCTGAAGTTTAAATGTCCTTACACTCTTTTAGATACTTTGAAATATTCTTGGCTTGTGATGATTGTTTCACACTAGCTGATCTGTCTACCTGTTATCAAGGTTTAGCTAATTATAGTCATGTATTTGTTTGGTACAGCTCAGGCAGCTTTGGCAGCTGTTGAAATAAGGACTTGCCTGAAGGGTCTAAGATAACAAAACCAAAATCTATGAAATATAAGCCTCAATGTCAAGCTGTGAATTTATACTTGTGTAAACTGAAGACTGCTTGAAACTGCCTATGGCAGTAGAGGAAGGGAAAAATAAAAGCCTGGAGAAAAAAAAAAAAAGAATCATAATGAACCCCATAAGGAACATATTTAAATGATCTTAATTGTTCTTCTTTACCTGTGGACCACAGTCCATCACCATCAAGAGGCTTTCTTGGCCCTGCTGAGGAGACAAGTTTTGGCAATGGGTCTGGGAATGTGGCATCCTCAGAAGGGCTTTGTATAAAGATTGGTTGCAAGTGGAACTGACAGAGCAAATGCATGAATTTTGTTACCATAAGGAAAAGGCTTGAGAGAGAGAGAGAAGAAATTACCAAGTTTCTTACATTTTTCACTGTTATAATACATTTTTGTCCATTCTCAGCTATCAGTTCATTATTTCAACTCCAGTACTACCTGCCATGTTATTCAAGTACCATACAGTAAATTTGTGCTAGGCAGCTTCTCTCCTTTCTACCATTCATATTTCCTAAGGAAGACAGCACAGTTCTTACAAGAGGAGGCATTTAATTCACAGCCCTGCCACGGGCTCCCTGTGTGACCAGAGACAAGCCACTTAACCTTTCAGTGCTTTGGTTTCCCCTTTTCTAAAATGGGAAGAATAACAATGCGTTCCTTACCTTTTATTCATTTTGTCTGTTTAGACTGTAAGCTCTTTTAGGGTGGAGGTTATCTGCAATAAGTTCCAGGGACTGCAGCATTTATCAGCACAAAGATATCAGTTGCTCGTCTAAAATGGTTCAGAATTTTTATTTTCATAGGATGAATGGAAGTTCAGCACTATCTGAGCAAGTGCAAAATGTTCAAACGCTTTTTCAAAAAAGCAGCTAAATTGCTCCCCACTGCCTGTGCTTACAGATACTGTGCTGTCAGCCTCTAACAGTGGTCTTTAAGCAGCGCTGCTGTGCCCAAATTCCTGATTTCTGACAGCTGAGGATCTTATAGACAGAGGGGATTAGGGACTGCCTTGTCTCTGAATTCCCCAGCTTTCTCATTCAGTGCGTTTTTTATGTGATTTTGATGTAAATTTGCCACTGCTATGTTCTTGTTTGATGCAATAAGCAGAGTAGCCATAAGAAGCACAGTATTTCCTGTTTCAGTCTAGACACGGTGTGACAATTCGGAGGCTTAAAACTTAACACTTAAATGCACCCAGCTACCTTGTATTACAAGGGAAGAAGAAATGAGTGTCCTGGCTTGCTAAGATCCCTGACTCCCTCTTAGCACCTAGATTCGAGCACAGACCTTCCACCTTCAGCAAGAGGATTCGTGACTTTTGAGGATGGGGTAAAGGGACACATTAGTCTGTATTGAGACTCAGCATGGAAAATGGTAGAATTGCCTGCTAACCTCGTGGCAATGGGAAAGCATTTGTCTTTTGGGCTGTCAACCATGTGGTCCTGTCTACAGGCTTTACTCGAGGTGCCACAGTCGGTATGGTTTTGTTCTCCTCTGTGTGAGCTCCTACCCCTCCAAAGATAGCACAGGACACTGCACCTGGGCTTGAAAGCCATTTGATGGAGTTCAGCAAGGCTGACTCCCCCTTCCTAGTGAACTCATACTAAGATCTTGAGGGAGAAAGACAGTACAAGGGACTGTGATGAAGAAGTGCGTCTTGTCCAACTACCAGTACTGTTGAATTATTAATGTGCTTTCTAACAGAGGCTATAACGTAGATGACAAGAGCATTAGCAATTAGATATGCCACCACCATGAAAAATATTTCCCCCTATTCTTAAGACAGCTAGGACTGACTTACAAGTGAACTTTAAAAGAAGATTGTACTGAGCTATTTCCCGACTACTTTTTTTTTTTTAGCGTCACACTCAGATTTATTCAACATATAAATTTACTAGTGCAGTCTGAATTTTGTGCCCAAGACGGTGACTTACAACTGCAGAAATAGCAAAGTTCCAAACCACAGGGACAGTACAGAAACCATTTCAGTTTTGACTCAGTGCTGTGTATTGCTGACGGCCCAAGCTGAAGGCTCCTACTGTTCAGCAGCCAAAGGCTGCCTTTGAAGAGCAGGTAGGGAAACATATTTTAAGAGTTTCAAACACCAGCTTTATTTCTAATCACCCAGGAGTGTTGTGTTTTAACTTTAATTCTGTCCTCTGTCAGCTCTTTCTGGGTAGGTTCTTTCAGAACTGATCAGACATAATGAAGTGACAGAGAGCAGAAATTCTGGTGACATTCATAAGTATTCATGAAAATCAGAGGCTTAGAGTCGAGTTCTAATTTACACTCAAATATTTGAAATGTTAATCATCCTGACTTGTAAGTGAAAGTGGGTGTGCATCGAGGTTTTTTATGCTACACAGTTTTCAATGTAAAGCAGTGATACCAAAATAAGAATTGGAACCAGCTGGAATGCAAAAAACTAAACAAACCTACTTTAATATTAAAAATAAAATTATTGAACTAAAAAAAAAGATATTTATTTGTATTTTATATAGATGTGTCTGGTTAGCTTGACCTATGGAAAGTTTTACTTACTTCTTTTCTAAAGAACAATGATACTGCTAGCACAGGTAATAGTTTGGGGTTTTTATTTTTAAGTTATCAGTATTAATAAGCATCACGGTTTCATACATAATAATAGTTTTATATGCAAGCAGACGGTCATTATTTTCATTTTTCCACAAAGTGGGAAAAAAAAGCAACATTTTTGTAGGGAGTTGTCACACACACATTCACACATTAAATACTTCCCAGAAAAAAACCTGTTACTGTTGGAGAGGATGTTGATCTGCCTGTTCAGGACATCCTGGCAGCTGGGAACTCCATCCTTAATGGTTCCTTTCCTATTAATAGGGAAAATGGATGAGCCTGCAGTTTTCCTCCCAATGCAACCAGCAGCATTAATACTACCTTGCTTCAGGCATAATTCCTAAACCAATCCTGTGGTTCATAATCACCAGAACCACAATCAAAATCATTTGCCATCTAAACAAAACAAGGAAGACAACAAACAGAAGGCAAACACCTATTTCTAAATATTTCGTTGTAACCACAAATTATCAGAGGAAAAGTGTCAGGGCTGGAAGCAGCAGAGAAAAGCTGTTCATTCAGTAAACAACTGTAGATGGTAAAATGTAATTATCACAAGAGCAAACTTTGCTAAGGGGATAACTGTGAGACTTTTAGAGTAAAAGGTCTCTTTGCATTTCTAATCTGACAGGCTGAGCGTTCTTTGGAGGGAACAGTTCTTAATAAAACCACAGAGGCAGGAGTTTCTTTTCAGGCCTGATTCTCCACTGAGCCTCTCATAATAAGCTTACAAAGCAAATTAAACTTGTTTGTTTGCAGTAGTGACCACGTGTGGAAGATAAACAAAAGCCTTGCTCAGTATTCACCGGCAAAGTAACATAAGCAGATTTTAGAAAATGAATCATTCTTGACTCACAAGCTGAACTAATAATCTGGATCCCAATTCTTTCGGCCTTTGAAAACTGTGATAACTCTTTAAACTCACTTTTAGGGATGAAGTAAAAGTACTCAAGAGGAGTAATAAAAGCCAAGTTCATTCCGTGACCAGCTTTCTAACCTTATGCACAGAGCTTTACACAAAGGCTACAACTAGATATAGGAGAGAACAGAAGCACCAACTCTTCAAGAGCAGCCACACACAGTTTCTGCCTACATTTTCCCCTTGAGAGCAATTTCCTCAGAAGTATCTTTAATACTGTAGATAGATTTATTCTGCATTTTAAAAGGGAAACATAGTTTTTATTTTCTACGTTTTTATTTAAATATAGCCAACTCTGTCCTTGCCGTATGGCTTAAAAATCTATTATTGAGATCTTTCTTACTACTCAGTTGCCAAAAATACACATATGCAAACTCTGAATTGTAGAAAATATATCCTCACATGGGACTGGTGAACAAAAATTCCTAGCCAGGGTCCTTTTGGGTTCTGTCCCCACAGGAATGGTTACAGAGCTTTGCTAAAAACAGAGGGGAGACTCCCACACAAATGTCAACAGTCAGATCTGTAGATTGTAAAAGGAAGTTGATAAGAAATGTTAGAGGGAAAGTATTCTAAATGCAACCCTTTAGGACTAGGAGGAGGCTTGGAATAACCAGAAGCAATCTGTACTCCCACTTGCTTCCATTCCACAACTGTAAATCTAGAAATCCCTGTTATATGAAGTCCAGTCAGCTTTTTGAAGGTCCAAAATGTCTTTTCAGAAAGACTTGGGATTGTTTCATCTTAGCCAATTCATTTGGGAACAGGCAGTTTGATGTTCTGAACATCCACATTTGTTTCTTGCTTTCCAAGTCCCCAAGGACCAGAAGAGCTTCAAACCAAGAAATCAGTTGCCTGTGTAGCAAAGGACCAACCTGCTCTTGGTGAGTTATCTTTGTCCAACAACAAGGTTTCGACTGATAAATCTGATATCTTTTTTCACATTTCTTGCTTGATTCTATTGCTCTTTTTCAGGCAAAGCTCCCAGTAAAGTTAAATAGAGCTATGCCCTGGTGAAGAGGGTTGCTCTTAATTTAGCAGCTGTGCCTATGTCTGTGGATTAGTGGTTTGCTTGTGGCATCATAATCACCTTTTCTGATATGATTAAGGAGCCACTATTGTCTCAAGTTTCAGTGCCATAATACCCTATTGATTTTGAAACAAATTCCCCATTGATTAAAGTAGGAAACTGTAAGTTTAAAAGGGAAAAAAGAAAAAAGAGAAAAATAGTCAATGGTATATTATGGCCCTTGGAAGGTAAACAGGACAGGAGAAAACATTTGAAGATGTATCAGGCATTACAAAGGGATTTTGTTTCAAAACACGAGGAAATAAGACTACTGCATTGTCTGAACTTTCTTATTGATTTCCAGGCTCAAACAACATATAAAGAACAAACATACAATGCTCATATCTTCCTGAGGGAAAGATAATAAAACCTGCTAAAGTTGTGTTGCTCCCCATGTCCAGTGCACATCTATAACAGCTGTGGAATGGAACCTGTATGATGGTGAGGGCAGAGTGTGACTGTAGTTTCCTCCAAAGCAGTTATTTCACAGCTAGACTTGGTCAGAGAAAACATCTTTCCTCTAAGCCATAATCACTGGGAACTTAAAGTTTGTTTGGGTTTTAGGGTTTGGGTTTGTTTGGGTTTTTTATCTTTTTGGTTAGAAATAAATTGCTATTAGCACATAAAATTTAGGTTCAAAATAATAAAATAAACACCCCTAACAGATACAGAGAAAACCTTCAATTTGTATTACTGTAAGATTTTTCCAAAGGAAGGGAAGATGCTTAATTGAAAAAAATCGTGCATACTTCTCCTACATCCCTTCTTCTTGTTGGTCCTGTGAGGACATTGTAACGAGGAGGTACAAGACTCCAGCAGAGCCTGGTTCTCCTCTCCAAGAGCATCTCTGAATCCCTCTTTCTCTCAAAGACCAACAAAATTTTACGGTGCATTAGCCTGTCAAATAAAACCCGTAATCTATGCTCTTCAATTCCTCATCCAGGTGGTGTTTAGCTCCACTACAACGTAACTGTCCTGGCCAGGTTATTCCTCCCAGTGGCGCGGGTGATTTACTGTGATCGCCAGCGCTGTAAAACCATCAGAGCCAAGTGGATGAGAGCTGCCTGTGCCACCCAGGAACAGCAGGATCGTCTCCAGCCGGGTGTGGAGAACAAGGAGAGGCACAGCCCGGGCCGACCTGCAGCCGGCCTTGCGTATCAAATAGCAGATATTGCATCAAACAGCACTCCGACTCCCCAGGGGGAGGTGTCCTTCCTCCAACTGCTGCCATTGCCACTCTCACAGAGACTGAAAGAGGGGCTGAGCTTGAGCACTGCCTGAGTCCCTCTGTGCAGAGCCTGCAGCCTGAACGAGCGCGTTTCATCCCTCGCCTACAGGCTGAGGTCAGGGCTGTCGAACTACAGCTGTGTCTCTAAGGCTGCAAACTTCAGCTGCTGCTGTCTGAAGTGAAGGACTGAGGTCTCTAGATGGGACTATAATAGACACACTCTCTACATATTGACATAGGTAGGGCTGTAACATGCTCAGCAGCAGGTCACATGTTACCTCTGACAATGTCAAACAGTATTATTCTCTCCACTTTCCGTTCTCTATTTGTGCTTGGATAGAAGATATTTGATCTTCCTACCTTAGGAAGATCAAATTCACATTCAAATTACAGCAAGAGAGGGGAGATGTATTCCTTTCATGTCCTGGCATGGTAGTCGCAGTCAAAACTTGGAAGAAAAAAGATTCCTGTCCCTGAAGAGTTTTCTAAAGATCTCATATCTTTTCTTCTCTCTCCCCAAATCCTCCACCCCCTGCAATCAACAGCAAAAAAATTTAAACTGTGTAATTACACAAAAGGTATAAACAAATTGAATAAAGCTATTAGAAATTTGGTATGTTTTGTTTTCTGTCATGTTGGGTTTGCCAATAAGTCAACAATTTATTTTTTTTTTAAATCCAAAAATGCAGTGAAAGAAAATAATTTAAATGAACAACTGATCACTCAAAATGGGGGTTCTATGCAATCAACTCCACCCTGTGAAAATATTTGAGCACCTCTGTAAGTCCTTATGATGGTTTCTCTCCCTGTCCCAAGGGAGGCAATTCCTTCATTCATTATGGCACCTTCTCCTCCATCCAGCCAGCTGCTGTGACTATCCTGGCTGCCCAGCAAGGACACTCCACCCCACAGTTCCATGCACAGCTTCCCTAAGAAAACATACAACCCCCAAAAAGGAATGGGAAATAGAGAGAAATTACTTTTCTGATACAATTGTGATGAAGGTACCTTCACAGACCTTCCTTCAAATGCTGTGGTGCTGAGTATTCAAGGAGAAAATGAAAATGATTGAGATGTTATTTTGTCTCAAAATGAGGCTGAAAATGCAGTAACATCTCCAATAAAATGCTCAAGGGTGTTTTCAACTTGCAGCCCAGCACATATTCATGATCAATGAATAACCCATGATTTCAAGGTCTGTAGAAATTCATGCACATGTTGTCCTAGGACTGCTCAAAAAAATAAAGAAGCTGTCACAACCTCTTTGTTTACAGATGAGCTTTTGAATGAGCTTTTAATGACAGGCGTACACAACAGGTTATAATAGTTCTGAAAATGAAGGTTAGTCAGGTAAGGGGATTCACACAATAAACATTTTAAGAGTTTTGTATTTACCTGAGAGACTCAAATGGCTCCTACAGAGCAATTATGTCAATCCAGAAACAGAGCATTTCAGGACAACAGTGCTCTAAGAAAAAGAAAAAGAAGAAACACATGTAAATATTCTGAACATTCCTCACATCACAGGAACCGAATTCAGAATTCAAACTGAAGCTGTCCCCTGAATGCATTGCACCAGGAGATTGGCCTTTCCTGTGGCGCTGAGACCAAAAACTGTGATCTTAAAGAAAGAGGAAGCTTTTTTTTTGTTATTCAAAACATAATTCCTCTGTATCTGCAGCTGTAAAGTGACTTCTTGAATTTCTTTACATTTCAAATGCATCTCCTTCCTTGACTAGTAGTGTTTAGTATTTAATAAGAGGGAGAAAAGGTGATTCCACTTTTAAAAATGCTCCTGTTACAGGTGGTGAATTTCAAAGCACTCCACTTGTTTCTGCTGTTATTTCTGAGTGCAAATGTCACAGAATAATTCTGCTGGTATTTCTCCATGTTATTTCTTGAGTTAAAAGACCCGACTGCTATACATTCCAAGGTTGCTGATTTCCACTGCAATTCTTCTGCATTCAGCCTTACATTATTTATACTGCTTCATCTGCCACCTTCATACCCAGCTGTCTTCTTCTTAAATATTAAAGTAACTTTTATGCATGCTTTATACTTAAAACAATATCATATGGCACAAAAAGTCCTTGTGTTGTCAAAGGAATCCAACTCACAAACCATCTTTTTTTTCTTATTTCAGTTTGTCTTTAAGCTAAAGCACTTTGGCCTATATTCTGTTGTACTGTTTGCTTGCAAATCACAGAGAAGCATTATCAAATGCAATATGTAACCAAATGCAATTAATCAAATGTCTTTGTAATCATACTAGATGATGTAACTGAAAGCTCGTGCAAGCTATTGTCAGAAGCAAAGGACAGGTCTGTGAAACAGAATAAAACACTAAAAAGGACAGCAAATGAATCAGAAGGATTACCCCATCATCCAGTGTCTGTCACTGAACTAAGGTTACACAGCAACAACAAAACTTTCTTCAAATAACCCACCCTGGTAACACCATTGATCCTCCAGTTCAAACAGATGCTGCTCTTTGGGGACCCGTGTTCAGAGCATCAAAAGCATTCTCTTCAGAAAGGAGAGCTCGGGTGGCTGAAGCAATTCTGAGCCCTCAGCAGACCTTTCAGCCCCTGCAGGAGCTGGGTGGGGTTTGCCGTGCGCTGCAGGGATTTGCAGGAGAGGCTCCCTTGGGGTCGGAACAGTGGGATAACCCTACCCGTGGCCATGGGCCTGGCAACCTGAGTGCAGGGCAGGGTGGGGAAGCTTTGTGTGGAGAAGGTCAGCTGGCACAAAAACATAAGAGGCAACAGAGGTGCTTGCGACAAGAAAAAGACTTTATAAACTGAGGTCATGCTTTCAAGGGAGCACTGGCAGGTGTCTGGCTTTGCTTGAGGTTCTGGACATTTTAAACGGGCTCTGGCAGAAGAATGATATATATTGGGTTTACTTTCCTCTATAATAGATGATAGATTTCCCCAGAGTGCAAACAGCCACAAATAACAAGCCAAAGCTTACCTCAGATGAGAATCCCTCTGACCCTTCTGAAAGACGGTGCTGTGCTGCAGAAGTGGATCACCTGGGTAGATTTTTGTGGGTTTTTTATAGGAGGGGGTGAAGTCCTTTTCAATCTGCCTCTGTGGAGCTCAAATAACTCAGAAGAAAAATTGGCAAACAGGTGCTCACTTCTAAGACTGTCTAGTCCTTGCTTTTATTTCTGGTTATTTGTTGTTGTATTTTCTTTGCCTATCTGTTAATTAGGAAAACACTCAACCAAAAATTACAAAATTTGGGAAGAATTGAGCCCTCAGTAAACAAATCTTTCATAGTGAGAGTCTAAAAAAGAAATATCTCATCAATTTAAATATCAGCATGTATCAATAAATTGGAAAAGACAAAAAAGCTGAATTTCCATACACAGACTCCTATAGTAAGGATGAAATGAATTTGTGATAACTTCATTCCCCTTCCCTGGGTGAACAGTTGTCTAGCCATTGCCATGCACATCTAGAGTAATGAAAGTGCAGATAAGTGATAAACAAAATGTTCTTTAAGGCATGAAATTATTCTTATTGTTCACTGGTATTGAGACAGAATAAATGTCTAATTGACAAATAAAAATTATTTTTATGACAAAAGGAAGAGGGGGTAGGAAAAAATGAACTACTTTTCCTCAGAAGGAAAGAAGTTTTCACCTGAGACATCCAAGTTCCCTGACACCAAAGAACACTGAGTATTAATTCTGAAATAACATTCAGACTTTATTATGGCATAGCTCCATATTCTAGTAGTAATGGAATGCATTCTGAGCTTGCAAAGCTGTACATGAAATTAGCCTCTTCCTTTAATGCAATTTTTAAAAGAAGTGAAAGAAATTGCACATTTTCAGAATGGTAACTATGTCTTAAAAGAGGGGCTGCATAAAGCTCTACCTTTGGGTAGAGTTGCTGTGGTAAGGCTAATTTCTCTCAATTACAGAGTACCATGCAAAGCCCTGGGGATACTGATTCTATTATATTTTATTGTTCCTGAGTTCAGTGAAATTCTTTAAGGAGCCCATTTTACCAATCAAGCCACAGCAATTCTGTTGCAGTAATCTGTATTCTTTATTAAGCATACATTTGCTGACTAAACAAACGGCTCCTGTTTATTTCCACAAGATAATAGCTCTGATGCTGTATTTGTCTGCAAGTCTATTGCATGATTTGCTGCCCAAGGAAATTAGAGTTTTGGCAATGAACGAGATCCAACTGAAGAACCAAACCTGAACCCACCTGATCACACCCCTAAAATGGTTATCTTCTGTTGTTCGTCAGTAACAACACCGAACATTTAAACCTATTAAGATGCATTTCAATACCTCTGCCAAATGCAAATGACTTTCAAACTTTTCAGAGCAGTAAGATTTATCGTGCCATTTAAGGAATGATTGTGCCTTCCTTCTTACACGAGCAGGATTTGTTCTCATGAGTGTGCTCCCAGCAATTTAGCAGCTGTAATTCAGTGGGCTTGATATACTCCAGTAAATATTTGTGATGGAACTTGAGTAACAGCCCTGGCACATCTACTTTGATTTACTGAGAGGTGCTTCCAGGAGTGTAACCACAAATCACATTGCAGTTAACATTGTTAACTATCGAAGTAATTACCCAGTTAGAACAGTTACACAATGCAGTGCAGAGAGAGGCTCAGTCTGTGTCTCCTGTTACCAATAAGGATGTTGTTCTGTGGTAGGACATGGGATGACAGTTATGGAAAAAGGGTAATGTTTACGAGCACATTTTCATCTCCACTCTTTGATGATCATACATCACAGAAAATAGGTTACAGAATTAATAAACTTAGGGTAAACATACAAATGTGCCTTAGATTACGCAGATCAGACAGGAAATTAAAGTTCCAGTCCAAGTGCAGATTTCACATAAGTTTGTGTAGGACTTTAAACTTAGAGGCTTTTTTTCCTAAATTTCTAAATAGTCTGCGCTATTAAGGCATCAAAATATCCCTCAAATCACAGCAAACAACATAATAGTGCAATCAGTTCTATTCATCACCGTCTGCTCCTTGTACCCACCACCACTCTGGTGTGAAGGCCAACACAGTGCCACGGTCACTACCTCTTCCATCTGTCACCCTGTTCCTTGTCCTCCCCTTCATTATGACAGACTAGCAGCTCCACTAACTACAGCTGATGTGGGAAGCACAGGTGCAGCAGGCCCACCCCCCTACACCAGTAATTACTACACAAAGGCAAAATAGCTACTCAGGTTCAAGCACTGATGAAGATATTTCCCAGTCACTGGCAGGGCTGCAGAGGAGCAAACTAATCCACAAGAACATGACAATGAAGTACGAAAACAGATCGTGGCACTGAGCTAATTGGTTCAGTATTTCTTTGTTCCACTTAGAGGTGTCCAGAGTTACCTGGAGCTTCCAGTAATACTTCTCCAAACAGGAAATTCTTTTGGTGCAAAAATATTGCCCAGAACTAGAGCGTCCAATTACGCAACTTTCCAAACCACGCGTTAATTTTTATTTTTGTCAGATCTGAACATAAGTAAGGATTCTGCAAACAGGCAGTCTTTTAAAATGAGTAAGGTTGTGCCTGCATCAGTAAAGAATCTTTTTGGTTTAAAAGTCTTTCTGATTGGATGTGAAACAGTAATCTGAAGTCAGTAGACACCTGGAAGTATTTCCACCCTTCAACAGCCTACAGAACATGTTATTCCATTTATTTTCCCTGCACACTAAAAGAATTATGCCTTACAAACCTAGAGTACAGGCATTATAATGCCATTCCTATAATTCTGGAACTCTTCTCTGAGGTTCAAGCGTGGGAATTACTTGAAGCTAACTGGAAGAAGGAAAGATGCATTGGATAATAAAATGAAGTTAGAGCAATATATGAGCACCAGGAAGACTGTAATTACTCAGCACTGCTTTGAGAAAAATCTCTGCCTTCATTTTAAAATACCAACTGTCTAGAATTGTTGTGGCAAAATTACCCTTGAAAATAAATGTGATTAGTCACTTAAAATATATTTCTGTATTAGGAAGGCTGTAGGCTCGTAAGGTATAAAATTTTAACACACAGAGTTAGGAATGCTAACAGCTAGTCAGAAATCATTTCCCTAAATGACTCCCAGCCTCAGACTGCCATCTCCAAGAGAAAGATCTTCAGCTAATCCTTCTTACAGTCATGAGATCTGTGGGACAAAAGCCTACTGCTTGGTTTGGGAAGTGAGTGGCACCACAGATCTGTCTGGTTTTCAGGAGGATCCAGGAGTGCCAGGCCATCCAAAAGGAGCCCTCAGTAAACAAATCTTTCATAGTGAGAGTCTAAAAAAGAAACATCTCATCAAGCCAACATCCAGCCACCTAAAGCAAGGGTGAAGCTACTCCTTTCTCAAAGCCTTCACACCCTCACTGCCAGGCCTTCCACTCTGGAAGACTGACAGTCACATGGGCTCTGAGCAGCATTAAACCAGGATCTCACAGAGCATCCCCAGAGCCTGCCTTATGCTCTGCCTTTGGGCTGCAGATAAAACCATCAGTTGGCAGGGAATATTGTAAGCCCATGCAAACCTACTGGAAGCAAACAACTCCTTCCACTAACAAGAAAGATCTCATGTCCTGAAATAAGCTGATCTTCAGGGAGGTGAGGTCTTTGCTGGTGTGCCTGGGTCACCAGTAGGCAGTTACCCCAGCTCTGTGAAGATCAGTCACTAAGGTTTTCTGCAAACCCCACCGTCACACCTGCCAGTGGGATTTGAAGCAGAGATTTCAAGGCAGGCGTCTGAAAAGCTCCTGCCAGAACACAAACACATTTTACCTTGTTCTGTAAACTCTTCCTTTGGAGAGGTGGTGAAAAACGGGATGCTTTTTCCTTGTATTTAGAATATTTTAGCCCAAACACCTTCACAGTTTTTGGAAGGAAAGCTCTCATATCTCCCCCTCTCTGAAGATTTCCTTTACTGGACCAGAATGCAATAATTACAACGTGCCCGATGTCTGGGAACAATTTCAGGAACAGACATTTTGGCTAAACCTACTAAGACAAATGTCTACATCAGACAATTCCACACAAGAGCTTTAATTGCATGTGCAGCCACCTTTCTTCATGGTTTGGCTTTACCCTGAATGTGAGATTTTTTTTCCTGGAGTGAGTTAGCTGGCTTTCTTTTCTGCTAATGACAGGTGCTTCCTTGGTGTCGTGCTCATTTTCCACACTTGACATACAGAGCATATTTGCCTAGTGAAATAAACAAGAAAATGAGAAATACACTTTTTTTTACAACATGGTATCCAAGGCTTTGGCTATTCCCCCCTTCTGTTTTATATTACTCCAACATGAATTTGAGTGAAAGAATGGTGATCACTTAATTTTGCTACAAACCCCCAAACTTAAATGAAATTTGAAGTTATACATGGATATATATAATAGATTTTTTTTCCCTGTTTGAGGGACTACTATTCTGGCCTTTCAAACTAGTATTCTGGTTTTGTAACCCTATCTGCCCATAATCTATAAATGTGTACATTATTATTTATAACAACATAGTCTACAGTCACTCAATATATAAGTGCTATTTCAACTTGAAGTCTGTGTGCATTAGATATGACCAAAAAAATGGAGGAAGCTGAATGAAAATTACAAGTTCAGCATCACTCACAAGGTTTCCTAAGTCATGTAATTACATCAGTGAACACTGAGCTAAAGCTACAGTAGCTTGTATTAATTCTGTCATAGAAACACTCCATTCAAGTGGGTCCTCTACCCTGCAATCCCTTCCTAAATGCATATTATTAAAGCTCAATTACTAGTTTTGTTAGAATGGTACAGAAGCCTTCAGATATCTGCTTAAAGTCATGGCAGCTCTGCAGAGTAGATATCACATTATTTATTATTCTTTAAGTAAAAATCATGGCCATGATCAAAGGGAAAGTTTTATACTATGGCCCCCCAGGAAGATTTAAGGGCTGACTCCACTTTCTATATTCCCTGTGAATTTACCAACCTTTTCAAAAAGGAACAATTAAATCCAAGTTCAGCAAAGACTTTCAAGGAGGAATTAAAAAGTGTATCAGTGAAACAACACTTTATGTTGTGTGACCTTCAGACTCTGAACGTAATATTTAAAATGTACTTGTTAACCTTGGCTCCAGATTTTGAATTCCTGGAGGCAGAACTGGCCAGTAGGTATCACTGCATACTGCCTGATGGAGATTTTTACATTTATGTATAAAGGCACTGCAAAGATATGAAGTTTCCCTTGCAAGCTGTTCCACAGGCTGGCTCCAGCACACAGCTTTACTGAGGTGGATGTGAGAGGTTATGAAAATGAGGTGTGCTTGAATCCCTTAAAGGATGCCTGAGCTATTTTGGAGACTTGCAATATGTCTGGTGTATAAAGTTTTGCCCTCAAAAAAATCCTCCCTTTCCTGAACATCATGAGGACGTTTGGCTGGATATGATCAGAGTACATGAGTTGAAGTGCTGCATGCTGATAAAAGCCTAAAAATCCAAAGAAAGATTTTGCAACTCGAAAACTCGTAACAGTTGTGTTAAATTATCTCTTTTTATAATCATTATAGCACTGGTTCTAGATTTCCACCGGGGGAAAAAAAAAAAAAGGAAAAAAGTCTTATTTACAAATTATTCTTATGCCTTTCCCCACACTCAGTACCATCAAATTGCCAAAACACAAACAAGCTACATTCGGTATTTCAAGTATTACGTGACAGACTAAGGATGATTCTAAACCATTTCATTACAGCCTTAATTCTCCTGGTGCACCAAACTCAGAAACAGAACTACCCAAACTCTATGACATCAGCTGCTGTTCAAAAACATCCAAATGAGACACTCTTGTCTGAATCCAGTGAGTGCATCTTGCTGCCCATTTAAGTGCCTGTACAACTGGTACTGCAATGGTGAATTTGGAGTAGCAAAACAAGGTTCCATCTTTTAAATTATATTTATATATATATATATATATATGCATGTATGTGTGTATATATACATATATCTGATAATGGAAAACATACCAGAATGTAATAGGCAACTCAATAGATCCACTGGTCAGCATGTGGTGAACAATTGTATTGTGCACCAGTTGTATTTCTTGGGCTTTATTCCTCTCTCTATTTTTCTTACGTCTTTATTATTATTATTATTTACAACTTTAGTTCAATTATAAAACTGTTTTTGTCTGAACACAAAGGTTTTTTTTCTGATTCTCCTCCTTCTCTCTCCTTCCTGTGTGGTACTTAGTTGCCAGCTGGGGTTAAACCATGCCAGTGAGGTAGACATCAATTTGACTTAATCTGTTTTGCCCTTGACTAGATTACAACCCCCTGAAGAGTTAAATACTGCTAATGAGCCTTGGACTATATTCAGAAAGCCAGGCCTTGTGAAAACAGGAGTTTCAATTCAGCCCAACACTTCAGAAGAAGGGTGTAATAAAGTACAGATTGTGAGTGTATTTGGGAGAACAGGGTGGTACCTAATGAGCCTCTTCAGAACCCACAGTCTTGGCACCACAATGCCACATGTCAGTGCTCTTGCCAGCTAAAAGTTGGCTATATTGACCAGGGACCAGTAAAGAGGGGGGAAAAGGAAGGAAAAGGAAAGCAAAAAGCAATTTTCTAATAAAGCATTCAAAAGAGATATATTGCTACCTTGAATATAGGAAATACAGTTTTTAGTTTGCAGCTGCTGAATTTAGTTCAATGCCAATTCACTAGCATAAAGAAGTAAAAAAAAGTTCCTGAAAATAATCGTGCAGGACTTCTCGTGGTTTTGCGTAGTTTGGTTTTTGTTTGGTTGTTTTGTGGTTTTTTTTTTTTGCATAGACCAATTAACATCAATACAGCCTGATGAGCTCATATGAAAAAATAAATGAAACTCCTACCTTTTCCAACTCACTCCTATCCAAACCAATCAAAAGGTTTAACTCAAAAATTCTAAAGGAAATGTTCATTACCTTTGTAGACATGACCTAATTGGTATGTCTTTGTCCTCAAAGATTTTGTATTAGAGTACACACAAGCTAAAACCTTACAATAATACACTACACTAAAGGAAATTAGGAAGAAAAATAGGATGACAATAGAATTCAACAACCCAGCAGCTACACTTTTTTTCTCACGCCACGTTCTGTTCTGTTTATACCCATCCCTTGGACAGCTGCTGTTTGGAGACACAAATTCCTCCCAGGTGTGTGGTGTCTGGGGCCCACCAGCCCTGGCCATGGCAGGTAAGGATGACACAATGATGGGACTTCATCATCTGCTAGAGAGCTTGGTATTCCATAGTTTCTCCTTCTGTCTTCAGATGGACAGTTGAGCTCTGACCATGTGAATGATACCATCACTGCCACACTGCTGCAAGATCCTGAAAGGTAAAGTCATGAATTCCCTCTGTTTCTGCTTTGTATTGCTTTTGGGGTGGGAGCCTTGTGGAAGCAGAGAGACACAGCCCTGCCCTTCTTATTCTGGTATAGCTAATGGTTAGGGAATTTATTTTCCAGTGAAGCTGATCAAGGCCTGTCTCAGACTCCCACAAGAGGTACAGACTACTTTTCTGTCCCTCTCTTACCCCAAAGAATGCTAGGCTAGGCTGCTTTTATAATGAAAATACACACATACACACAACCCCCAACACTTTTAAAACTACAGTAACAATACAAGTAGGCTGGGATGGTTTAAAAAGGGGCTTATGGGTACCTTCTCCTGTTATTGATGAAGACCAACCAATGAAAAAGTGCTTTTCCTTTTTCTTTAAAAATTGTGAAATAAGGAAGCTGGTCTACTTTATTCCTCCAGACAGTGTAAAGTACAGCTGTCTAGCTGGTGGCAAGAAAGCAGCTTAGCATACAGTGATTTTTATCCCAAAGAAGACTCCTTCCCTGCTGTTTGAGGATTTTTTTTCCTTCTCCCCCAAACCCAGCATTTGATCGCTGTCTAATTCCTGACTGAACTGCACACAGTTGCCTCCCTCCATGCAGTGTGTGACCCAGATATCTAGCTTACTGCTCTGCAAAGCACATTCCCCTGCACTGACAGATAAACCAGCTTCTTGTGGCTGCTTAAAAATAGCAGCTTTAGCCGCTGGAGAAGTTCTCAGCAAGTGGAGGCGAAACCCGAAGGAGAGTAATCCACCATGCTCTCGACAACCAAAGGAGATGCACTTGCTATCACCAGCCCCCACATACAACCCCACTGGCAAAGGAACAAAGCTGGAAAATCCTCGAGGTGCAGTGGAGGCTGCCAGCAGCACTAACATGATTAGTTAAGGGGATCTGCTTGTTTTCCTCTCACGGACATGGGAAGCGCTACTGTGGTTCAGCTGGGGCCCTCCCCTTAGCTGGGTCATCTCTGCTGCAGGCCCTGAGTAGACACAAAAGCTGCCAATTTGTGCTAAATGCTGTCAAAACCAGCCTGACAATCTTGCCACTTTTTCCTCAGGTATCAGCAGAATTGGGCTTGGCCAAGAGGTAACTTGGCTACTTGTGTCAACGCCACAGCTTTTGGCCAAGGGTGCTTGTTCCCCTTTTCACTCATATCACGTTCCATCACAGCAAGCCCCTAAACAACACCTGAAGAGCTAAAAAAACCTTGCCCAAATGAGAGTTTTTTCCCCCAATGAAAACATTAGAGACTAAAAGATTGATAATTTAGTGAGTAGTGTCCCCTTCTACCTAACCTGACTTAATACAATATTTCTTCTCAGACCCTCCCGCAAACCTTTTGGCACAAAAAGCTCTAAAATATAAGCAACATTATGAAACATAATAAAAAACCTAATTGTTGTAGAGGTGGCTTTAGAAACTAGTGGAGTAAGAGGATCTCAACTGCAATCCTTCATCCAGCCAATACACTCTCTGATACCTGTAAAATGAGTATTGCCTGCTGTGGGGTGTGGGGTTTTTGTTTGTTCATTGTTTTGGTTTGTTTTTTGAGAAGACAAGAGATGTCATTAAAAAGTGGGAGCGGGTGACGGTGACTGCAAAATATTTGCTACATATCCTCCTTTCTGATGTGAAACCGGTAATTTTTGGTTATGCATTTTGGGTACCATAAGGCCCATGAGAGGTGTCTTTAAAGAAGAATATGGGACTCAATTGAAAAACCTGAGATGTGCAGAAAAAAACCTTTAGAAAGGTGGATTCATCCACTGCAGTAATTGGGTCAGAAAGGTCTATGAGGAGGTCAGCCATTCTCGTTAAGTGTTTAATCACTCAGGGTGATTAGGAAGTCTGTGCACATATACACCCTAAAGCAAAGAACAATATTGTAGTGATTGATTCCCTCTGAAATATAATGTTAGACTCAGATTATCTACCCATTCGATTTGATGGATATGTTTTCCAAAATCCAGCATATTTTCCTTGAAGCCTGTCAAATCTTGAATATTCACACTCACAGTAAGCTGGGCAAGGTGAGCTAAAGGCAGCAAGAAAAAAGAATGAAACTCTTTTGACAGGTTAAGTTTTGTGGCACATGCTGCAGACAGGAGGTCACCTTCTTATCAGAAAAATCCATTCTGACCTTAAAAACCTTTCGAGCAATGTGAAAATACTAACATGCCTTGATTTTTCTCCACACTGCATACTGCCCAGAATGAAAACTTGAAGATGGCTCTCTAAACATTATGAGCCTGATTTTTCTACCACTTGCCTGTTCCAGGAATTTGCAAAAAAAAAAGCTAATCGAAGATTGAATAAAAATAGGTATAAACCTTTTGACTAAAAATAACATTTTTCATTTCACACATTAGTAAAAAGTAAATATTTTTCAGTTGCAACACATTAAATAATATGGCAAATGGGAAAAGTATTTCTTACGCTGTTTTTCACTGAAGACATCATTGAGTTTTTTTAATAGCTTTGCATCTTTACATGCTGCATGATGTTATCCCCACTTTACTCTTGCCAGTGAGATCAGTCAGCAGAACACATTTCCCCACGGGTACTAATTCCAGTGGCTTGTCCTCCAAACCCACAAGAAACAAGCCAGTTCTAGTCTGGAAGCCACAGTGGTGTGGAGTTCAACCCAAATGGAAACGCAGCGTTTCTCACCCAGCTCGTGGCAGGGCCAGCCCTGAATTCCTGCACTTGAGAAGCTTCCAGATCCCAGCTGATCCTCTCTGAGTGTGGGCTGAATGGATGCATGGCTGCTGCTGTCACGGGAATACCGACTCCCTGAAAAAGATGCTTGGTTTACACACAGGCTGTGTGTTTGCAGCCTGCTTGTGAGGCAGTTCTGCTCCCTGGGAACAGGCATCCTCGGAGGGCTCCACAAACGCTCCTTTCAGCAGCTCCAGCCCTAAACTTCCCCCTCCCTCGTACTTTCTATGTTGTTCGTGCTCCTCAAGTACCCCCCACACCAGCAATTGGTAGGTTTTGTGGGAGCTGGGCAGTAAACCTCCAGGAATATTGGTGCTACTGCTGCAACACTGGTCTGAGTGGTATCCAAGCAATAAACCAGAAAGGAGGAAGAGTAATTGCTGAAATTAATTGCTGTTAAAAAAAAAAAAAAGAAAGAAAGGAAGAAAGGAGATGGGTAAAATTGTGCTCAGATACTGCAAACATACTCTTAGCACTGACATTAACCCCTTTCAGAGTTGCCTCTGAACTCAATAAAGGCAAGCCCAAACCCTCTGAATGCAGACTAATCGCTTCCATGAGGAAGATCATAATTTCCAGTGTTATTTCCAGGACAATTAACAGGAAACCATGGTTGCTAGTATCTTTAATTTCATTTGTGGCAGCATCTGTGGCACAGTGCTGCTGAAACTACACCCCTCCTAGGCCAATGCAGAATGGTTATCTGCTCCCACCTGGCAGATTTACCTTTTAGTTGCCAGTGTAACCAAGTACCAGGCATTAAGTCAGCTGCAGATTGTCCCTCTTTTAAAAGCAAAACCTAATAAAAACACCAACTCTTTCACTGAAGATCATTAAACTGCAAGAAATGTCTTTTGTTTCATACACTGTAGGTACAAAATTAAAGAGGACTCTTTTACTGGAAATTTTCTGCTACTTTTGATGAAGTGCCAGAACCTACATGCAGAAAGCAGAATGGGTAATAAGGAACAGTAATTTACAGTTCTCAAGAATCTTACACTCAACACTTAGGAACATAAAAAATATTAATAATTCAATTAAATTTTTAATTAAATTTAATAATTTAGTTAAACCTTAGCATTTTACCAAATCATATCAAGAATCCCTTCAGTGCAGTGGTCTGTCACTATTGACTTAAAATCAATATCTAGCTTTCAGCCAACACAAACTTAGTTGATAAACATTAGTTGTATTCCTGTAGAAGGAAATAGCTATTTATGAAGCCTCTCAATATGTGTTTGGAATCCATAAGTATTCATATGATCCTTAAGACAGAAAAAGGAGGCAGAGTGTCTGTAACTCACTGATTTGCCCTTTGTTAACCCAAGGCATTGTTATATAGGAGCCCACACCTCTATCAAATTTTACCAGTAATCCTTGAAGCTTTCTATTACACTTACATTTCTATTTTTCATTCAAATTTAGACCACTTCAGGAAAGACAGAGGAGACAGCATTCAAAAGAACATTCAACACATGGCTGAAGTGAGAGACTTAGTTTGGAACCATCTGCCTTGATGTTCCCTGAAGATTCAAGGCTACCAGAGTTTTAGAAAGGTAAGATGATCATGCAGTTAAACAAGAGGCACTTGCGTTTATATTATACTAAAAGAAGGGGCAAAAAACCCCCAAAAAATCCAGCCAGTACTTCTTGGCATTGTGGTAGATGGTTTATATAGTAATTATAATAAGTTTGTAGAAAATCTTTGAATCTTAAAACGTTTGAGACCGTAGGTTATTTTATCTTTGGATTCGTATCTAGCAGAAAACCTATAGCTGTATCAGTCAGTTTAAAACAAACCTCCTTAAGAAATGATCACAATTCTGATTTTTCTGCAGCTCTGGAAATGCACATTGACTGCACAACCCCACTATTACTGCAAAGCTTTAATCTCATTTGTATATTCTGGTTGTTCTCCAATCCTAAACATGCCTCTAGCAAAGCAGAACTCAGCCTATTAGCACAGATTTTTAATCATTTCTCCCTTCCTTTTCTCCCTCATTTTATTTTATTTTTTTTACATTATCTTTTTCAAAGTGCTTGGTTGTTTTTTTTTTTATTAGACATTAAATTTAAGTTGATGCAGTACATAAAAACCTGAATTATATCAACTGGTAATAAATACATTTAACCTAAAGATTTATTTCTTTACTATCCATATATTCTTCCCCTGTCATACTTCAAGGTCTATTGTAATACATCTGGCTAAAAAATCTTGGTTTATTTTTCAGTAAAAATATGGATTCTTGCTGACAGCAAAATTTTATTGCAGAGTTATTGGAAAGTAATATCTGTTCACCTAAGAAGCTCTCCTGAATCCGTGCCACCAACCAGAAACCTGTTGTGGGCCATTTGTTTTGTCTTTTTTGTCCCCCACTCTTCTTTAAGCAATTATAGTGGAGGCCAGAGCAAAAAGGCATCCTTGAAGGACAGATCTTGGATGGTCACCCTCCCAAAGTGTTAAACAGTATCCAACTGCATTTTTACAGCTGAATTTCCTTTCAGGTCTGTGAAAGGCAAGTATTTTATGACCCTGTACACCTGTTCCCATTAACAAAAAACCAAACCATCCAAAACAACACACGTGAGCAAGGAATTCTTCCTTGCTAAGGCAACACACCTTCAGCTCTGAAAACAGGGGCTACATCTTTGGAACACGGCTGCAAACAACTCCCTTGAAGGAAACACCAAGGGAGAAACACACTCAGAAATGCACTGGTCCAAATTCTTGCTTGTCTACATTAGGTTTTATGAGAGAGAGAGAGAGACTCATATTTCTAACTGAGCATAATGAAATGTAGGAACACAAATTTGGCTGATCTGAACTACCACTGTGGTTAGAGTTGGAAAGCAAAACAGTGAGAGAGCTCAGCCAGGGGCAGGGTACCAAGCACCCTCACTCACTGACTGATATAACTGTGGTGCTACTTAAAACAGCAAAGATAGCAGCAGAGACAACTAGTTTAATGCATTACTAGAAAGGGGAATTTTTTGCCATAAACAGTTTTGTTTTTTTCTTCCATAGATTCTTAACTTTCCCTAATATTGACAAGATGAATTTCCACAAAGATTCTCTGAAAGGGACAATCCTTGCCTTTAATTACACCTTGTATTTGAGAAAGAAAGGCAGAAAAAGTCACTGCCAGAAAAATAAAACCATAAAATTGTGACTTTTACAATTTCTGATTTATATTAACACAAGGAAGAGAGAAACTTTTGTCACCAACGAGGCTGGAAAGCAAACAAAATTTAAACGAAAAAACCATGAACATTTCCAATTAATCACTCCAAACTCTCCTGTTTCTGTTCTCCATTTTTAGATTAATCATATTAATTTTTTCATATGAACAGTTTTTCCATGTGAGATAGTCACGGCCAGGGAGAAATCCAAGAAGGTGCAAACAATTTTTTAGACTTTTAAATTTTTCTCATCGGTAATATTTCAATACTGTGAGACAAATCTGATTCCCTGTATTCCTATTCCTCCTAGAATTCCTCTGCCCCATTAGCAAGGCTGATTGGAACATCATTACAATTCAATTCCTGTGACTTGAATTTTTCTCACGCTGTTCTATTTTGGCACACTGAACCGCTTTTATTCCCCTTGTATCTTTTTAATATATCAAATTACTATAATAAACAATAATCTTAGCAGAGAGTTCATCAACAAATGACAAGTAAAAATGCTACCCAAAGCGTGTGACTGCAGCACCAGCTGCAGTGAAAGTGATATATATTTCTATAGTGTGCTCAAAACATGAGACATTACTGGGCAGAAAGTTACCTGCTTGGCATCCCCCATCAGTAAGCAGTGCTGAAGTGATTCTTTTACTCTACTGCCTCGTGTACAAAAAATATTCCCGCACTGTTTAAAATGTTAGGTAGTGTGAAATTAAGTTCTTCATTCCCTTTTCACAGTCTTCTAGGAATGAGAGCAGTCGAAGCGATGCCTGCACTCCAGCCAACACATCGAGGCCACAGGGCTCAGTTCTTCGTGGTGCCTACACACCCATCTGACCTTCTCGGGCATGCTGACACAGATCCATAAATCTGGTTTGGGCACTTCCTAGTGATTATCACAAAGTGGGATAACTCCACTGGTTTGTTCAGCTCGAAGGTTGTTCAGGAACAGCCTCAATCTTCAGGTGCTGTCCAACACCTCCTGGTACTGAACTCGTCATGGCCTTCTGTCACCATCTGAACACAAATAAAATACCAACAGCTGGCAGAACAAGCTCCAGTCGTGGGGCTCAGTTGCCACAGCTGGAGAAATTCTGGCCTCCCTTGTTTAGCAGCACTTCAGCTCTCCACACTGTAACTGTTCAGTCTTCTCCTCCTCGAGACCACCTCTCTTTCCTTTGCATCTCTTCTTGGTCTTCTTAGTTGGGTGTTCTCAACCCATTTGATCTTGTACCCAGGAGAGGTTTAGGAGCACGTGTCAGAGGATGTTCCAGCAGTAGAGGTCTTCTCAGGTATTTTGGTCAGAGATGACTTATTAAAACTCAAAAAAAAAGCCCAGATATTCTGCAAATAGAAGCAGTAGTGCCTGAGGAAGTGTCATACAATAATGATTTACGACATGTATACATACTCATGCAACACACATGTTCCTCTGTCACAAGAGGTAACTTTCTACAAAAGCACAGAACTGTGCCAAGTTGATCATGACAACTCAGGAGTCAGAGAGGGAATCAGGAAGCTCTAAACAATGAATTACCATCTCTCAAGATGCACCTTGCCTTAAAAATTATTGTAGCACAACAAATACCCATCTTTGTGTGCCTAGACGGAGAATCTCTTTTTCCTCAGTTACTGATATTGATCAGACAGACTATAAAAGCAAACTTTCAGATATTCTTCGTATGCATGTGTCATTTTAAATGCATTCTCTGCCATGAGTCGCTTCAGAACCACAGGACTGTATGTGGTCAGCATAGCCAGGATAAAAACTAACTGTGAAGCACATTCTATTCATCAAATTTTATGTCAGGAAAGATGATAAATCCAGAGTACCACTGATGGATTTCTCAAATAAAATATGAAGTTGAGGTTGACCTGGAAAATGTTAGTTGTCAGCAACTTGTAAGTTTAATTCCCATCTATGTCTTATGAGCAACTGTACTCCAGATGGGATGCTTTGTCGTCAGGTTCTGCTGGGACTATTTCAAATGCACTGTGTATGCACTGAATCATAATCAAGTTTCAGACATGTTTAAGAGCACATTTGAAATAAAAGTGAAAGCAAGATAAATTTTTGATCTAAGGGAATAAGCGGTATGACAAGAAAAAATGTCTCAGTTCATATCTCAAAACAGAAGGAATTTCATCAAATATTAACATGAAAATTTATATGTATTGAAAAGTCAAGTTATTTTACCATAAGATGATAAAGGCAAAATGATTCAAGTATCATCCTGACTTAAGCGTGTCATTATGATTCTTTATATCTGGAAATACAAATCATTTTCACTTTAGGAGTCTAAAAATTTGGGAGCAATATCACCCAACATCCCCACCCCAATTTATGCAATTTTGCTTAGGAATTTCATAATGAACCTCTACTTTACATCAACGTCAAATAGCTAAAATTCCAAAAATCTGGTTTACTACGTATTTTAGCCTGTGAAAATCTAGGGGGCTAGCATACAAGTGTCAAAATAATCAAACTAAATCCAAGATACCTCTTGCAGGTTAAAGCCCACAGATGACACCACTGGCCCTTTTCTCTGCTGCCCTGTTCTGTGATCAGAGGGAGCAGAACACCAACCTGCCAGTTTGGGCACATTCAGATTCTGGCCAATAAAGCACTCAGGGAATCTACTTCTAACCCAGGATCTATTTATCAATACAAATAGCCTACATTTTAAAACTGAAACTATCTATTTTAAAACTTATTAGAGAAGCTTAGAATGGATCTGACCTACTAGAGTATACCCTGAGCAGCCACTCACTGTGATGGAGAATGAATTTGAGGCACCAGAATCATAGATCTTATTAATTGGTCTGGATCTACCTGTATGAGAAAAGGAAATTTCCAAAACATCCCTGAAAATACAGCTTGGAAATCAAACTTATAAATCTGTCCTACAAGAGCAGTGGCTCGTACCACCAGAACGGGGAGCAATGAATTATTTCAACCTAAATCCTAAGTGTCATTGACTAAATATGGACTCCAAAAGGGACTGTAAAAAGTGGTAATTTAACTTGAAGTGGCTTAAGAGATGCTGAGTTTCAGATACCAAAATAAAATTGCCTGAAAGTTTTCTTGCTGATGCTGTACATATTCCAGATTATGACAAAAAAAGCCTCACCCTTATCTACCACATTTATCAAATTGAACATCGATCTACACTCAGAAATTTGACAGCTTGCCTTCCTCTTCAGTAAGTCTAGGAAAACATTTGCATCCCTGTGTCCCTCTAGCACAGGCAAAGAATTCCATCGTCCCCCCCCCCCAAACCGCCACCCAACTTGCAAAATGTGTCTGTGAATTAATTCAAGCCATGTGGAAAAAAGGCATTTGCCTTTTTTTAAGAGCAGAATGTCTGTACAGAATGCAACAGACTCTGTGACATCAACAGTTTCTGTTTAGCTAAAATGTCAGGCAAAAGGATGCACTTCATCCCACCTCAGTGTCCCTTCAGTTCGAAAGGCAGTACCCATATTGTGCAGCCTCTTCTGAGGAGCAGCTCTCTTATTTCTTCATCAACTCATATCTTTCAATACAAGTATATTTAAAAGCCTCAAGGCTTGCAGTCCTAGTGGAGGCTAATTGACTGTTTTCCAAAGTGGAGCAGAAAACCATTCAAATACTTTTGAACACACCAAGAAATGCTTCATGAAGAAAAATGCATGTGAAAAATTGTTTTCAACCTGTCTGCTCTTAGCATTCCTCTTCTAACTTTTCTCTTAAATCTCACAGCAACAATAGACTGACTCCAAAGAACTAAAAAGAGAAAAAAAAAAGAAATCTGCTGTGACCTGAATGTCATAATTGATTGAGGCACCCACTTTTCATAGATGGCAAGGAGTTGATGTTAGTAATTTTATGACATCATTAATACCTTCCATTAAATTTGACACAAATGACTAAATCAATGCTTTTTAGAACCAGGGTTATGACTTGATCTAATACCACTTGAGGGCACATGCCTAATTTCATGGCAGTGAGTCATCCCTTCTTACTCACTGAGGCTTTGTCCACAAGGAGCACGGCAGCAGCACATCAGAGACATCCAAGCTCATTCCAAGAGCAGCACACACCTCTGCAGAGCTTCTGGACTGCAAACTCTCAGCTTCTGTGTTAGGAAAATATCACACTTGGCTGATCTCATATACAGTTTCCAGGTTTAAAACCAGAGCACTGAACACCTCTGCAGGGATCTGATGTGATTTTCTGGGCTGGACACTAAAATATCTAAATAAAAAAAAAACCAACCTCATGTAAATGTCTTGTTTGCAGTGGGAAAATATAACATACTAGAATATGGCTTGAGGAACACTAGGAATTAGGACAGTATTAAATGCATCATAGCAAGAGGGATTGCTAAATTTAATAGTATGTCAGATAGTCACGGTTAAATCAAGGTTTAGTTTTTGCTAACACTGAGCATAATCTCTTTGAAGAGATTGGTTTTGGGTGGGCTTTTTTTGTTTGTTTTTTTGTTTGTTTTGGAGTTTTGTTTTGTTGTTTGTTTTTTTTCCAAAAAAAAAGGAGCTTACATGTAACAAGTAATGGCTAAACCAAAACATATTTCAGAAAAAACAAATGAGGACTTGTACTACTGTAGGTCATTGGGTCAAACAACTTTGTAGTCTTCATTCCAGTGTTTACCTGGACCTAATGCTCAAATGCCAGCCTTCACTAACATTTGTATTGTGTTATTTACTGCATTATTTAATGTCCATAAAAGCTTTCTTTCCCTTTCCTGCTGGGAGTTTGCTCTGTGTGTGTAGTCACATCTAACACTGCCTCCATTACCTGACCCCTGTGTGTGCACCAGAGAGATGTGATTTTTACTACAGGGCCACGACTGGGCAGGTCACACACACTCTGCAAATTCCTCCAGCTCTCCCATGACCACAGGAGGAGAAGTCTCTGCAAAGGCAGGTAATTATAAAGCTACATAAAGCTCTGTGTGGAGTCCTACACTCCCTACCAGCCACAAAAGGAACAGAAGCTAACAAAAAGAATGATTATAAGTAAGAAAGAGTAGACCTAGCTAAGAAACAAAAAAAATCCTATGAAGTTTTTTCCCCCTTTAGTCATTCTGCATGTAAGAATCACAGTAGAATCAGTACCTATAATGTCAGATTCGGGGGTATTTCATATTCAGCCTTTCAGTGTGCAGGGATTTACATGTAGATCTATAGGACTGAAAATCAGGACAAGAGCCACTATTCAGACCTTGTGCAGAAGCCAGCCAAATGTAATTATAAATGGAATTAAGAAGAGCCATCTACTTCTACCCATCTATTCTAGGATTTTTTTGGTGGAAAAAATGGTCCAGAATATAACAAGCATGCTGAGAATCTGTGTTAGGCATTTCTACACATCTTCTACTCTGCACTTGATTTTTTTAAAAGCTTTTCTTTCAATACTGCCTATCTGAAAGAACAAATTTTTTCTGTCTTTCTTTTTAAAAACAACAGTGTATAGTTAGTTCTCGAAGGGTTAGAAAAGTCAAACCAGAAATTATAGGGAAATGAGCTATTTACTACAATGTAGCAATTAGAAGGCTGAGGTTTGTCCTTCTTGCCACTCTGCACACATATGGTGATCCCAAATGATCAGCCTATATTTTCAAAAGCCACACAAAGTGAATTTCCAGCAGGGCTGTAAAAGGACTGGGAAAAAAATCACTTTGCAAGTCAGTTCACTTTATTTTTGAAAGCTCACCAAGGTCACAGGCCCAAGGAAAGCTTAATTAAAGTCGATGGAAGATGCAGAAGCGAGGCAGAAAGAATAAGATGGCAAGAAAAATCATTTTTTAAAACATATTAGATTATGTGAAGCCAGAGAGGCTTGACACCATCGATTTCAGAAATGGGTTAAAGATAAGGAACCAAGTATTGTAGGAATTACAATGAGGCAAAGCAGGCTGGGAACATCTGCTGCACACATCCACTTTCTCATTCCAAGGGATACAATGAAGGCTAACGCTTAGGGGTGTGTAAACCCAAAAGACTTTCATTTGGAGCCACGTAATTAACCCACAGGGCTACAAGGAGAAAAAAAACCCAGGCCAGTCGTGTTGCTGAGCAAATATTTTAGTTTAGTCTCTTGTTGATTGCTAGGAAAACCCACAATATTTTTCCCCCATACTTCTATATTTTACACAGCCCGTTTTACCCACACCACCATTAGTCCTGGGAAGGGTGTAATCTGAAACATTTCCTGTTCAAGACAACAAACAGCTTTCCAGCAAGCTGAGAAGCTGCCTCAGAAAAGAACAGAAAATGAAACAACCCACAAGTTCAGCCAGCACTTATTATGCATAAAAATATTGGCAACACGCGATTCTTTCATGCAGCTTCTCCTCCTCCTCGTTGTTTAACAACCAAAAACCGCTCCACAGGTAATATGGAGTTATGTATAAAGCACTTTTATACAGCTGCATCTTGTACTGAGTTGAAAGACATAAGGTCAATGCTTGAAGGTGTAATCCCTGTCAACAGAGTAATTTTCACTGTCTGGGTGAAGAGTTTACATCTTAACCTCTAAGACACTTGACTCCTCTCAGCACTCACTGTCCCCCAGCGTGCTCTGCTGCAGGGAGCAACACCACGGAGGTGAAAAGCCACATGCAAAGTAAGGAATGGAAGCTCCTTCCATGCTGTGTGCCAGCCACAGGCAACGAGGCCAATTACAAACTTCAGAAGCCAGCACAAGGAAAAGCTTTCTGAGGGTCTGTGCAGAAACACAGGGGTGTGTGGGAGCCCAGGTGCCACTGAACCCGATGGTCAGGGGCGTTGTAGAATCAAGGTGGGGAAGGGTCCTCATTCAAGGAACCTCCCAAAATCTCCTAGGAAGTTTTTAGCTGAAAAATTAATATGATTATTCCCTTGCTTTTTAAATAGAAAAATAGCGATCTTTTTGCAAAGCACTTGAAAATACATTGACCTGTTTTATAATGCAGAGCTAGAGTCCCTTTGCAAAGCAGAAGAGCTGATTTTAATATGATAAATGCTTTTTAGCATGAGGTAGTGGTGGCTACAGCAATATGAGATTTGTAATCAATTTTACTAGCCCCTGTGTTGTTTTCATACGTGCTTATTGATTATTAGTTTCAAACAGTAATATTTAGTCTGAATAAAACATAAGTAGTCAAGAATCACACAAAGATTTAATTATTAAAAAAGAAAAACAACAAAGGATAAGTCAAAGGGCTGTATGTATACCAACAACTACCATACCTTGACATACCATGTTGCTTCCCTTCCTGAGAATGTGATGATTGCTCAGTGGTCAGATGAAATTAATGAAGAAACCACATCCACCTAAAAATTCTAGAGGATTCTGGAGTTGCCTGATTGCTCTTAGAATTACCTATCTGATTGCTGGCCAAGGAAAGAATTTGACCAAATACCAATGTCGTGATATGTTCAATATTACTACATTTATGAAACCCATTTTCTCTGCTAATTTGACCACACTCTCTTCTCTTGTGCACCACCAGTCAAGGTACTGTCATTACCACTGAAGGAAACCACTGCCTATTAAGTAACACATGAACTATACATCTGCCTCTGCCATTTGTCCTATATATAATCTATGTAGAACAAATAAATGAATTTATTGTTCACAAAGATACTTTCACTTTTCCAAATGCTGCTGCAGTCTGTAATTATCTGGAGATCTTATGTCAGCAACATTTGCCCAATGACATGCTTGAAAATTCTGTTTAGAGAATTAATATTGCTGTTTGTAGTAGGTAACCTTGGGGTATGCTTCTGCTCTTCCCTTTTCTTGATGGTACACTTCATTATATTTAAACACATTCATGGAGGAGACAGACTGAAGCAAAGGCACTTATGGGAAGCCAGGTTAACAGATTAAAAAGTTTGAGCGTTTGGGAGTTTTCTTTTTAACATATTGCAAAACTTGTGTGTTTCTGAGCACCTCTAAATACCTCTGGCCAGATATTTTGGATCATTTTAAGAAAGTTGGCTACAAGACCTAATGGCCAGACTTTCCCTCATGGCAAGGATACATGGCTGTGTGCCATGGAATCCAGCCTGCCTCAAAGGTTTCTGGTTCAGCTGCCCTCCTCACAGACCCCTCTGTCAGCAGAGTTCTTTGCTTGCTTATGAAGGGCATCCATGAATATTTTGGTGTTCATAATCCTACTGTTAGCACTACAAGAATAATATCTTCTTGCTGAACCTTTGGAAGAGTGTGTTTCAGCAAAGATTTGCTTGTTTCAGAGAAGTCTCAGTACATCTTCCTAATTCATTGGCAGATATCACCTGCACAGAAGTGAGAGGCAACAGAAAGGGCAGCAGGATGTGCAGGAAGAAGGAGGAAATTTCTTTGAACAGGTCTCCCTAGATCTTGTTTAGAACTTCAAGGACAAGATTCAAATTGTTTTCAAAAGCATGTCCTTCTCAGGGTGGTTCTGATTAGGAAGAAGTGTATAACTGATTGGGAAGAAGTTTGTAGTGGACAGACAGAAAGAAAGAGAAAAAAACCAATTCAGATAGATCAACAATCACCCCAGGGTGAGGTATAAAAGAATGTGTACAATGTGGCTGTTAAAGATTATTCTATCATGATTCTAAAAAGCAAAATATTACAGAGTTTCATTATTGGAGATACTGAATTGTTCTATTGAGTGCTGAATTTGTATTTGGAGCTAGATAACAGCGGCACCTGGGACAGCAAGGAACTGGGTCATTTAGAGTCATAGAATCATTTAGGTTGAAAAAGACCTCTAAGCCCATTGAGTCAAACCATTAACCCATCACTGCAAAGTTCACCTCTAAATCATGATACTAAACTAAGTGTCATGCCTATACACCTTTAAATACCTCCAGGGATGGTGATTCCATCACTTTCCTGACCACTCTTTCGGTGAAGGCATGTTTTCTGATATCATGAGCCATTCCTACTCTGAGTGCTTCCTAGGGAAGAGGTAGGGGAAAAGGGAAGAGAGAAAAAAGAGCCTTCTGACAAATTTAAAACCAGAAAGCTGTTACTTTCACTTTGACCTGAAATGGATTTGGTATACTACCAAACTGATTTCAGCCTACAACCTGAAAGTCTATTTCTCAGACTTTCGTACAAATAAAATTTCACTCACATGAATACAAATATTTCTGAAGAGATGAACATAAAAATCAATAGGACATGGCCAGGTGTTTCCCTTTCAACATAACTCCAAACATTTGTGATTTATTTTTTCCTTTTATTTGCCCAGCTTTAAGTTGAACCTAAAGCCTAACTATTCACAGCCTTTAGGGGAAAACCCAAGAGTTCTCTTCAGGTAGGCTATAGCAGTGCTCTGTCTACTTGGAAAAAAAATAGAAATGATAGCATTTAGTTTGTTGAGCTTTAAATCCTTACTCTACTCTAAACACTGCACCTTCACTAAAACACATAATCTTTTAAAAATCACCTTAATTTTTCTTCTAAATATTCAGCTGGCCGAGGAGATAGAAAACTTTGGCTTTTTGTATTTTTTCATGGGACAGTATTTAAAATGTCCTGTGTCAGGCTTTGGTAGTCCTCAGAGTATTTCATAATGTGGAAATTTGCCACTGGGCACTGCCTTTACTATTGTAACTCTTAATGGTGGTGATTAAATGAGAGGGAAAAGCCACTTCTACTTTATCTTTAGTTTCCAAAGGATAATGGCTACAGTGCAATCTTAGTGTAAACCAGAGATGCAAAGAGTCTTTGACCCTGAAAGTGCTGGAAATGGATGATTTTTGGAATAATGCCCAGTGAACTGCAACTTTCACAAAGTGAAGAGACTGTCCTATTAAATCTAAAAAGTTGGTCTGGCTAGTGTACAATAGATAGTAAAGTCAAAGAAACAAAGTCAGATTAACTTGCTGAGGCATTTCTCTGCTGGAATGATAATCCACCTTTCACCATGTTCTGCTGAACTACCAGAGTCCTGATCAAACCTTTATGCCCACAGAGGTATGTGAGCAACACAAGGCAAATGTCAGGTGTCAACCCAGAGATCCTAAGGCACATGACAGAATTATTAACACCTAATTTCCCCCTTTTAAGAAAAAAAGGGGCATATATTGTTTAAACACTTGACAGGAATATCCTTTTCTTTCCAGGACTGATATTTTTGGTGCGTGACCCGTTCCTCTCTCCTGTATGAAGCTTCCTGCTCTGTTATCCATGGTGATTCATGGGGAAGAAGGCAGGACACGGTCTGAATTCTACCAAAACTCAAGATATACTTCCATAAAGAGAGGAAATGAGTTGTTATGAAACAAGTTACCGGTTTTTGAACAACTGCTCAGGGCTCAGTCTCTTAGCAGAAACCCCACCAATAATGCTGTTTCTCTGCATTCTGATTGCTAAGTCTAAAGGGGCTTTGTTTGCCCCAAGTAAGAAGCTTGACTCCAGAACATCCTAACTCTCTTCTGAGGAAAGAAGCCAAACCCTTTCTCTCCCTAGTCCTTGTGTTTGTTTCTCCCTACTCCTGAGAACTTGCAAACGGGCCAAGAGCCACGTAACAGCTGAGCTGGTGACAGAAAGCTCAGGTTGCACCAGGGAGTGCGTTCAAAGCTCGTATTAAACAAAAATTATTGGACTTGATCTTCTTCTCTCCACTAAACACATGTGATTCCTTCTCCTTGGCTAGCATCTCACAGAAATAATGGTGGCAGAGCCACATATTGCCCTTGCTTGTAGTCAGCACAGAATGCTGTTGTGTGATTTCACAGATACGCTTGAGGTGCCATTTAGCCATCTCTGTCATCATTTCCCTTCAGCCTCAGGCTGAAAATGAGAATGAAACTGAAACAGGAAATTAGCCCTTTGGTCACAAGCACGAACATGTGAATGGGACCTGTGTCACCAGTGCAAATGGCTTATTCCTGCTCCTCCTTGGAAACGGGCAGGAAAAGCAGTGCCAGACTCCAAACCCCCGTTCTCAGTTTTAATGAGCGTGAGAGAATAACACTGAAAGGACTCACATGTTTCAAGCTGCAATACATCAGGCTGTCAAAAACACCGGGATGCTACACATTGTAATCTTTTCTTGCTCACCATTGCACAGTCAGTACAATTATCTTGTTGCAGCAAATTGGGGGGAAAAAAGTATCAAGAGTAAATTCGTGTTTAAAAGCTATGAAATCTGTATTGCAGGTTGTCCCACTTCCTATTAAAAATAAATAGAGGAATAGTATGAAAGCATTAAATCAGGATGTGATTTTTTTTTTTAACAAGCTTATTTCTCCTCTCCACAGCGTTGCAAATACTTTTGGTGCCCAGTCATGACACAATCTTTAATACTATTGGTGACAATGAAAAAAAAATTAAAACTGGACGAGACCTGCAATTCTAGAAGCAATACATAACAGCGAACAAGTCTGATGGAAAATGCCATGAAGAGTAATTGTTGGCTTGCAAAAATATGAAGGCCAGGAACAACACCGGATAAAGTTTAAAAGATAAGAATATATCGTGGGAGAAAACAAGAAATTGTTTTTCATGCAGATGCTTTTCTCAGTCAGCATAAGATTTTCATTGCATCTTTAAAATGCTAAGTGTACTCTTCAGTAAAAAATAATTAACGGTAAATAATTTGAAAAACTTTACCTCTTTTCAGGTTCCTGGGGTTTATTGCACTTCAAAACTGCCAGGATGAATTATCCACCTCTGCTTGCTCACGGAAGTTCAAGAACCACGTGCAGTACTTGGATACTCCATCACCAAGATTCCCATATCACCTCAGAGGTACAGACCTAAAAGGGCCATGGACAAAAAGAAATAAATGAGGTAATACCCTATCTGGTCTTGTCATTATTATCAAGAGAAGAAAAGTAAGAAGAAAATATTAGAAAAATCAAGCTGAGATTACATATTTGAAACTTTTCCTGAAATTTGTCAACTGTGTTAAAAATAAATAGGCTTCCTTTTGTCAGCAATGGAATATTATTTTGGAAGCTGTGAGGTGTCTATGTCTGCTTCACAACTGGGCTCTTAGGGGGTGCTGCAATGTATAAATATTCCAAAACATGTATTCCCAAGGAATGATCCCTAAATTCAGTTGTCCGAAGTTTCTATCTCGGAATTTGTTTTCATTTTGCTCCTGAAGGACTTTGCAGTGAGCAATGAATGCTGATCTCCTAATGATCCTCCACGGCTGCAGCCTGGTGCAGCTCTGCAACAGATGACTCAGTTAATGCCTCTAAACATATTAGTCTTCACTGTTGCCTTGTTTTGGACTCTGGTTGTACTTCTAGTCAGTCTAGTGGACTTCCAGTGAATTCACATTAATTCTATTGTAAAAACTAACCTCCTGATGGTGCTTTTGCAGCTGCAGTGATTAAAGGACGCAAGACAGATGAATTTTTTAGGATTAATATTATCTCTCTTTGGTCCAATCAAGTAATCTACACACCACTATTTCCACCAGCACCATTTATCCACAGAGAAGCTGGTGTGAAACTGGGATTATCAACTTTGTGTTTCTCCTTGGTGTAAAGTCAGAGGACTCTTGAGTAAATCACACTTTTTTTTTTTTTTCTTGGCTGGATGTTGAGCTGTCACAGACTACTATTTCTGGGTGAAAAGTAGATGTTCTTGTACCTATTCTAAACTGGGAAGCAGCTTCATGCAGTGTGCCAGCTCACAGTGCCAGTGCCAAGGACCTGGCAGGAGATCCACTGGCTGCCCACCAGTGCCAGGACCCTCCCTGGTTTCATGACCACAAAATCATGGGCCATAGGAAGACTCATGCCATGGCAAAGCCACATGCTTGGGTAGACCTGGCTTGTGGCTGAAGCACATAACAGGAGGCACAGGACATCTTGATGCCATGTTGTTGTTTCCCAACTCTGCAGGCAAGTTTATGTGGATAAGTTATGCCCAGAGAGGCATTTCTCTACTATGGTAATGGGAGCCATAAAAGACCTAAAACCATTTGCTTCTGTAATTAAATCATCCATCTCAGGACAACCAAGAAAAAAAACCTGCAAATGGAGACTTTTCAAATTAAGAAAAAATATGTGGGAAATAAATGTTTAAAAACCACACAGGTTAAACGGGTTTTCCTCTAATAGACTGAATATCTTGTTGTTATAAAAACACCCAAACCAAAAAGAAACAACCACCACAAAAACCCACGAAAGCTGAAGTTATTCACTAAGTACTCACTTGGTCTATTCTGTCTGACTTAGAATATGAAGTTTGGAGATTTAAAAACAGATTTGAATGGGTTTTTTAAATTATTATTGATCAGTTTTCTTCCATCTTATGAAAGCCCATCAACAGATGAATGATAAGTAACCATTTCATATTTAGAGCTGTTGGTACATAATTCACATGTACAGAAAATTTAACAGCTGTTTGTTGTTGTTCTTGCCCTTTTAAAGAAGTCTAAAGGGGTTTTTGTTACTTCGCCCTGGTACCCTCCTTCACTTGAAAACATCTTTTCCATTTCGATAAGGCTTCTTTTTTTTTTTTTTTTTAATATGCCATCACGCCACTGTGCAGATTAAGGGAGACATTTGATTATATTGGTGAACCCTGCACAAGGGGCTGCCTTCAATATCAGCGTTTAATCGATTTTATAGACACAAACAATGAAGCCCTTGAAAACCAAATTCATACTTGAAGTGGCTAAGCCTTTTCTGTACATCCCTCTAACTCCAGCATTCAATTCTAGCTAAGAAAGATCACATTCTTCCTGAAGTATTTTTCTCCACACATTTTTTGGTGATTAGCAGCAGAAAGGAGTAAAATGCCTGATGTACCACATTAAGAAGGGTGCTAAGCGGTTTACAAATCTCAGTAATTAATGACTATTTTTATCACAGAGAATATAGATGACTTTCTTATATCTATCTGAAACTCAATATAAGCCTCTATAAGCCTCCAGGCTGCATAATTGGTGCAATAGAGCTGAAAATGAGATGGAGGATATAATACAGCTCAAGTAATCCTGCCTTTAGCTGAAATGGAACAGTGGAGGCTCCGAGCATCCAGAAATGTTGTTTCCACTAAGATTTAAAGCCAGCCAGCTGTCGGCTGCTGCAGTGAAAATTGTAGTGTTATTTACTTTCTTTAGTATACTCCAAATATTTAAAGTGACACAACCATATTTATGGGCATTTTTTTATCTCTAGCAACTTACACAACGTATATGTTCACGTTTTTTCTTGTTCGGGCACAAATGAGTGTGTATTCTTCACAGAAGTTTCAATTCAAGCACTCTGGATATTATCTCAAGTTACAGCACCCTGGAAAAGAAAAATTTGTTTTTACCTCCACTATGCAGTAGCTGTGAGGAATAAAATCTTTTTAAAATTATAATGGGTTTATAAAGGGTTTAGAGAACAGGAGGGAACATAGAAAAGGTTTATGCAGTGGTGACATTTAAAGATTGAAAAAGAGTGCTTGTTATACAGAGACCTGTCTAAATCTGTCAGGTTGGGATTTACTGTTTAGCACATTTACCTCGGATGTGAAACAGAAAAAAGTTTAAAAAAGTAAAATTAAAAAATCCCACATCAATCTCACCTTCTCTTTCATTTACAGTTTGCCTCACAGAGAAGATTTGAATGGACTGATGACAATAATGACAAAATCATTAGTATAAGTTCCTGTAATTCGTTATTTAACTTATTAGTAAATTATCTCCTTTTTGTGTGAGAGCATTGGAAAAACTCCCCAGATGCAGTGTCCTGGCTGAAATACACCTATCAGTTTAGTTATTTTTTTTTATTTCTCCCCCATGGAAATCCTTGTTATTTTAAAGTTATAACAGATGAAATGCAGTCTATAACCTTAGGTTTTGGTTAAGGATTATATCTTTTTTTAATTGTGTGCAAGGAGCCTAGCAGAACAGAGCCCTGAGGCACTGCTGTATAACAATCATTAAATAACATTAAGCCTGTGGCAGGGGAGGAGGAATCAGTACAATCATTGTACATCATTCCTCCCAGATCCACTCTCAGCCTAGAGTGTAGTCCTTGGTCTGCTGGAAATGGCATCTTTTGATTACCACAGAAAAATCCCATTAAAGTTCCTGCCATTACCCCAGTCCTACTGCGTTTGTCCTTGTGACAGACACATTACCACGTTCTGCTTCATCATCTGCATCACTAAAATAAGGACACTGATTTTCTGTCTCGGGGACGTGTCGTGGATCTTGACACTGCTGGACTGAAAATGATGCAGAACAGCAGAACATTGTTATTACTGCTTAATAATGTTGAACAATACTTGGCAGCTTCTTCAGACTCCCAAGTCCTGCTCAGAAAGTGCAGCCACCTCTCAGGAGAGAGGACTGGTAGGCAACCACTAGGCACTGTGCTCCATCCAGATAGGCCATGGAAATAACCTCTTGTAACACTTCTGGAGGAACTGCTCTTGTGCTACAAACCCCACCATCACTTACTGAACACTGGAAACACTGGGACTGTGAGCAGAGACTGTTGGAAGGAGAAGCTTGAAGAGCTGGTGGTATGTGGTCAGTCATTATCACCTCCCTACAAGAGAACACAGACACTTCTCAGTGCCTTCAACCCAAGAATGGATAGGTTAATAAGAACTTGTTCATCCCAGAGACCTTGAAATTCTGTGTTCTGTTGATCATGGCCCAGCCAAAGCATCACTTAGAGTGACAAGAGTTTAGTTTCAAAACTGCAAGGATGAGGCATTCTGGCTTTTGTGGATGGACAGAAGTTATTTGAATGTGCTTCCCCTCACGGCACAGCTTGGAGCTCAAAAGGAAATCTATGCCCTCAAAAGGAAATTTCTTTCTTTGTACTGCATCTTTTATGTATTATTTTGCCTTAATGGTTCACACTGCCAAAGATCTGCTAGGTGTTATACAAAGAGATAATATGGAATGTTATGCTAAAAACTGATTTATCACACTTACTTTAAGCCAGTGTTATCAAATATGTTTTGGTATTCACCGTGGCATACAGAAATGCTTCTCCTTTTTTTATGTTAAACTTCCACACTTTTACCAGCATCAGATTTGAACAGCTTTGCCTGGCTGATTTCTTGGAAAACTGGGTAAACGAGGAGGAGGGGGGAAATGCATTAAGCTGGAGATGTTGTGAACCTCACATTATTTTTTTTGGTCCCCAAAGAAAGACTGTATGAGCACTTACTCCAGGAATATAAGACCACTCTTTCTGAGAGGCAACTCCCCCATTAGGAGACAGGCTTATGGGCCAGAGAAAGTTTTGATGATGTTTCTGGAGCTATGCAGGACCAAGGCAACAGTGGGGTGGTTGAAAAGTTTGCAATATTGCCAGAGAAAAACTTCAACTAAATGAAAAAAAAAAAGCGAGGAAGCAGGACTGAAAATTCACTCTAATAGAAAAAGTAAGAGCTGTCCTTATGAGGATCACGTTCTCTATTCATGTCTTGAAAGAACTAATCAAAGTTTTGATTTTACTGCTCAAATCTCCTCTATTTTTTTCCATAGGTTTTCATATGTTTCAAATTTGCATTTGCAAATACAATCATTATCTTTCTAGTACCACCTCTTTCTGTGGTCTGCTCATGAACACTATCTTCTTAGGATCACACAATTCATTTTTCTGTTTCCTTCTCAGTGTTTTCCCTTTCATTCCTCACCATATTGACCCATTTTCAGGAACAGTTTCTCGTATTGTCAGAGTTTGAATCCAGCAGGATACACATTAGAATTAAGTTTTAAAAATCAACCTACAGGGTAAAGGGACACAAAACCTCTACCTGTCACACTTTCCCTTCCCTGCAACAACAGTTCAAGATGACAATATTGCTGTCTGGATATACACACACACACAGATATTGCCCAAAGTCTAACAGACTTGTCTTACAGGGCAAATGTTCTGTTAACAGCAACTTTTAAAGTTTAGTTTATAGAATTTAGTCTTGCAGATAAATCCAGTGTGGTTCCTAAGCCTCAATAATACTGGATCTCACAATGAGTTATCTACTTCTTAATGTTACAGGAACACTAAATTTGAAAATTTTGCCACTTACCTAAAGACAATGTGTAGCCTAAACTTTTGAAGCAGACTGCTTGCAGACCTCCATCACCAAAGACATATTTAACACATCAGAGTGGATGTAGGAGAAAAAAAAAGAAAAAGAAAAAATACCTATCTGCAGTTGGGAAATAATTATGGGAGGATAGTTATGATATATTATATAATATATTATTAAAGCCATAGAATTGTTGTCTGCTGAGCCTTCTGGGGGTTTAGGTGCCATATAAACTGTAAAAGGGTGGCAGTCCAGGCACAGTGTGAATAATCTGATCAGGTAGCTGAGGGAAGCCAATCCAAGAGGCTCAAAAAAGCTTTTGGGAGAAAAAAAAGAATTAGTTTTCCTGTAAGATTATCAGGTCCAGCTTGGTGCATTAAGTCTCCTGGGATCCCATAAACTCCCTCTCTCGTACTGAAGGACAAGAAGCTCTCACACTGCATGCAGAAGCCTAAAGAGGAGTGTTTATATCTCCCCTCATTTGACCTTGACATGTCCACGGTATCAAACCTGATCTGTGGGAATGGCAGTCTGCACCTGCCTAACGTGGCCATCCCCCACTGCCACGAGCCCTGTCCTGTGGCAGTGAAGGCAGGCGACTGCCAGCTCTGCTCTCCCTCCCCTGGGAATAAACTGGGGACACAGAACCCATCGGGGAGCTGATGTGCACTGCCCAGGGAGCAGGCAACTTTTAGTCCAGTGGGGCTGCAGCCCCATAGGCCAAGGGAAGAAAGCTGACATGTTTCCACTGTTTCCCATATCAGTTTTGTCAGCCTAGCACTATATACATATGTGTATATATGTATATATATGTGTATATGTATGTAAAGGGACATGGTGCATCTGTGTGTGTGCATCTGCACAGCAGATTAGTGCAGAGGAGCCAGGGCCAGCTCTGCCACCACAGCACTGCATAGCTCAGGAACAGCCATTTAAACTCCAGTCCTGTTGTTAAGGAACCTTCCCAGTGTGACCATCCACGAGGCTCTCAGGCAGTCACACTCCAAGCACCACAGACTTTCACTGCTGGGACTGAGGCCCTTTCACAGCAGTGGCTCCAGTGACCCACCAGGTCCCCTCTTGACTCCCTGCACACCCCACTTACACAGTCCTCCTTGGTTCCTCATCAGTTTGACTCTGAGTTTCCCATATTAGTGTGTCAGAGGACTCATTCCATAAAGCAATTTATTCATGGTGCAGTAACACAGAAACAGCTCGAGTTGGTGCCTCTGAGGAGGGTCTCCCAACAAAGGAATCCCTGGGCTTTTTTTCTCTCCTAGTCCAAGTATGTCAGACTCACTCTTCTTCCGGAGTCATGGGCTCCTGCCTTGTCTCTGGGTGTCCCTCACCTGGCTGTGCCACAGGTGGTCCCTGTGCCTTTTGTCATGCAAAGGGTTGGCAGTTCACAGCCTCTTGTCTTGGGCTCCCACCCAGAGCTCAACATGCACCCCCCAAACCACCTGCACTGAATGTATTCCTCAGCACTGTCATCACATCCCCAGGGGAATACAGCACCTGGAGCATCTCCACAGAGCTCTGGAAGGATATACTGTGACATCCAAGTCCAGCTCTGACCCCGCTTGGTGCATCAGCTGAGCCCCAAGCTTCCCTTCAGCCGCTCGGGGACCACGGTGCTGTCTTTGTGTGTTTGCTCAAGAAGGATGTTTCTGTATAGCCTGAACTGGGCATAATAACTTCTCCTTTGCTGTCTGAGGTTTAAAACAGAAGCAAACAGAGCTTTGATGAGCATGAGGGATGAATTGTGAAACAGGTAATGAGCAATCCTCTCTCAAAGGAAGAGAACTGAGCTCTCTCCTCCTCTCTCTGTGGATGCCGTGAGGAGGCTGGATGCACTTACTGTGGCTGCTGAGCAGCAGGCCTAGTCACTGTCTGAACACTGACAGGAGAAAAGTAAGCCAAAAAAGTAAACAACTAGTATTTATTTGTGTAATTAAAGATGACTAAAATATGATAGAAATATCTAATCACCACAAGAAATCCTGTAACCAATTTCCAACGTGATTAAACTCCCATTGTTGCAAAATAAAGTAATCTAATCAACAGCCTGTGTTCTAATTACATCTACCTGATCTCAAAACATTTCTGAGCTTGTTTATATCCCCAAGCCTTTTTATCTTGACGTGCTGTAAAATCGTTTCTAAAATGAATCAAGTAATGTGCTTTTCTTTCCACGGCAGGTACAGCAGTGTGAGCACGGGGAGGTTCAGGGAACACTGCCATGAAGTGATGATTGAAAATCTCAGGCAAGTGGGGGGAGCAACGGAGAGGGAAATGAGAGTGCTCAAGGGGAAGAAACTGCTGGAAAAGGGAGGAAAATACCCTGTATACAAATGAGGGTTATAACAGACCAACAGGGTGAGAAGAAACTAAACAGAGAAGGAAAAGAAGGGAGAGCAGAGAGATGAAGGCAGGGTGACCAGAGGCACTTAGAAGTAGGATGGAGGAAGTGGAGAGAATTCAAGACTTTAAATTACCATCAATTAATTTCTAAAATTTCATATTTCTACCTCTTTCTCGCATTTATTCATCTAAGCATTTCCTCAAACCTGATCTTTGCTCTTGTAACCACAGGAGTTCAAACAGTTGATGATAGTTGGTGGAGGAGGAGACAGATGGATGGAAAGTGATATACATGTATATATATATATATATATATGCACATTGCTAAATAGTTAATATTGTAAGAAATATACTAAGTTACCTCCAAAAGAGAGTGAAGGATAGGGACTTTGGAGACTGGAAAAACTATGTCTTCCTGTTTTGCTGTACAGTAAAGTGCATTAAGAGGTTTTCATCATGTTATTTGCTTCTGGATGCTACAGCAACAAGTAGAATTAAAAAGCACGGCATGGCAGGGGGAAAAGGCAACATGCTCACAATTAGAAAGACTAGAGATAGGAGCATAAATACTTTTAGCAGCAGACTAACCACACAAATGATGAAGAGGGAAAAAGAAACTTGAAAGGTTTTATTTTCTATTATAAATTCTTTCGTTACTCAGACTACTCGAAAAACCTTCCCCCCCCCACATACACATTTTACTTCCAGTGTTATGATTTAAATCAAGCTTGCTGAAAATCAAAAGGACATGTAGCACACAGGCAGGGTCCCAATTAAAAAAACTCCAGAGAAAACATTGCACAGTGTTGCCCCTCAATTCTCTGACAATGGGGACTTACCTTGGTTAGTTACTTTCAATCTATGTGACACCAGTAAGACCATTTGGACGGAGAAAAGGCAGAGGAGACAACTTTCAAATAAGCAATATTCAACTCTTATAGAAAAGGGGAAAATTATGGTGCTTCTTTAACATTCCTGAAGAATTCAGGGCTTTGGTGTGAAACATTAGCTCTCCTGCTTTCTTGCTTCTGTGGGTAACCAGAAGGATACAATAATTCAGAAGAATAATGCAGAGGATAAAAATAATGCCTTGTTTAACATACATGGAGTTAAATTCGCTGTGTGAAAGCTTTTTGCTTCTCATCTTTTTCATTTTAGATCCCTGAGATTTAATGCCTTTCCCATTGTTAGTCACTATTAATGAAAAAACTCTATTATGGAGCCCAGTATCTGAGAGACACTGAGGTCTGTCCTCTTTGAGAAACAGCAGGGTTGTGAAATTTTAGCAGGCTTCCTCTGAAGCACATCTAGAGACCCCTCAGTGCAAACAGGTACTCAAAGTGGCAGCACCTGGAAAACTGAAGAGATAATTAATATTTTGATAATGACCTCCATATCCAAATTAAAAAGAAAAGAATAGAAACCCGACAAGAGCTGTCACCAGAAAATGTCATGGATGCAGCTTCAGATTCAGAAGAGAGGATAGACTTGGCTCAGACTTTCACATTTACTTTGTACAAGACAGGACCATGCAGTAAGGTTAAAACAATCTTTCTCTATGGAGGAATTGGCTTTGTTGAGAACCCAGTGTGTGACACGTGTCCCAGAGGAGATTTTTTCCCAAGATCTGAAGGGTCTTGGGTGCCCAGTCCAAAGGCAAAGCAAGGAAGGGGCTTGGAGAACAATTTATTACAGGGGAATGCCAGCAGATCAAACTCTCCTCAACAAGTAAGAGGTAGAACAAAAATGAGAGCAAACCAAAACACGCAACAACAGCAACAACAAAAAAAATTGCCTGGGTTAAAAAAATAAAAAAACCCCACAAATTCAGAACAAGGTTAGCAATTCCCACAAGTCCTCACAAAACCTACATGGCTTTTGTTCAGGTGTACCAGTGCCTATAACACACCATAGAGACACTCAGGCCACTTTATAAAAGGGCAGGACTGGTTGTAGGGAAAACCCTAACTTATTTTTTTTTCTCACCTTTTCTCCTCTGGCTGCAATGTTTATATTACTTAGAGTGCTCAAGTCTCACTTATTTGTGTACTCCCCCTTTAAGAGGGTTTCTGAGCTTCTGAGGCTTTACTGTTCCTCCTAAAACAGAGAAAGAGGAAAATTATTAACTTCCAATTACGCAAAAAGTTAGCGTAGTTGCTGATGATTTATACTTTGTTTCATCTTTTATAGGTCATCTTAAAAGTTAACATTTAAATTATTTGAGAAATTCTGACTCTTAAATTGCCTGTTTCAATAACATTATTGCTGCTGGCTCCCTCGAGTGCTTGTGCTCTTAGTTTCCTGATTTTAATTATTAATCCACCACCACATGTTGTGTTTTTCTCTGTAGCAGCAGAAAGGTTAATATTCATAACCAGTGTCTAAGGCTATTTTTGAAGGTAGGTTAGGAACAGCGCAGGGGAAGATGGAGGAGGAAATCAAGTTTTAATTACTTGTTAATGTCCATATCTAGGTTGTGGAGCTGATTGCAGCTCTGCTGCTTCCCAGGCCCTTTCCATGCACTTCCAGAAGCACAATTCCATCCAAGGGTGAACATCACTCCCTGCCCCTCTGACATTACCTCTGTGCCAGCTGCTTTCGGGAACCTCTGACCATCAGCTTTTGTAATAGTGATCTGCTGAAATGAGGGAGAAATATTAGAGAACTTTTCATGAAACCAGAAAGCCTGTGCACACATGTCATCTCCTCCACTCTCACGCTGCACTGCAATCCAAATAACACATTTTGGCTTCTTTCTTTGGTTAGGAAGGACCAAACCCAACTGGATACCTGAGCTTCTCTCTGCCTTATTCCTCAGTGGCTCAGACTGATTTTTCTCCTGACAGAAATCTAGATTGAAACAACCATCACAATTTATTCCCTGCTGCCTATTTCTGAGACTCCCCAAAGCGTAAAATCTTCTTTTCTTTTTTTTTTTTTTCCTCTACAAAGCCACGCTCAGAAATCTTCTTTTATATCAGCTGGGATTTCTGTCACAGACTCGACTCTACTTTTATTATCAGAATGCAATATTTGATCCCTTCTCAATAACGGGTGCACCCAACTACATCATTTAGATTGAAGCCAAAGTGAGAAAGAAAAGAGGAAATGAAGAAAATCCTTTCATAATCAATCTTCTCCCCGTTTCTATTCCTCATGACAAGGTGAAAGCAGTTCACAATTAGTCACCTCAAACTTGAATCAAAGCTCAGAATTGCCCAAGACAGATTTCTACATGTCCCTGCGTAACATCTCTGTGTTCAAACAGGGAGGGTCCTGCTGGGACTACTTGCTTCGATTCTACCCTAAAAATAAAGATTAAAATGGACCAAATTTCTGCCTTACAGTCTTTTAAACGTACAAAGGAAATTGAGACACACTTTTGTGCCATTTTAAATTCTCAGCCCATTCAATAGAGAACCAGAGGTCACTTCCTTCCATTTCCCAGTCTCTCCTTCTCTTCCTCTCAGAAATGAACCATCAGGAGTTACAAGGTATAAATTCAAGTCTTCCCAGAAAATGGAATTTTTTCCCCATGTATTCTCATCAGAAAACTTCAATTTAAAAGGCAGCCCAGCAGATACTTATGGAAGACAGAGTAGGATACATGCTATAATATTCATTTTCCCTCTCTCACCCAGAGGTTCAGGATTGTCTTTGGAACAGGAAACCCCTGGATCAACAGCATTAGTGAGTTCAAACCCAAAAGATAATGTTTACTTGGCACTCCTCCTCTTTCTGACCCTGTGAAACGTGTTCCAAAGCCCATTTTCCCAGGTTCTAAGGGAGTAACACCACTACAGTGCTGCCACATAAATTAAATGCCAATTGCCATCCTGACAAAGACCTCACATATTTAATTGATGAAGAATTAAATTAAGAATTACATATATTTTAGTGGAAAGTAAAAAAAAAAGTGGACTTGACTATGTTTTTTCTTGTAGGGTTGTTACAGAATGAACCTCATGGACACTATTATTGCTACTCTATTTTTTTTGTTTTCTTTGCTTTCAAAATTATGACGCTTTGTTTCACTGCCTGTTAAGACACGGGCAGGCCTAGGAACAAAAATCATTCCTCACATTTTAGATAGTTTCACTCATCTATATTCACTAGAAGACATTTACTGTAAAGATGACGCAAATATTTATTATGCACCACCACTTGAAAAGCCTTTTTTATGTTCTACGTCAAAAAGATGAAGCGAATGAAAACTGCAAGTCTTGCTGCATACACAGAAGATAAAAATTCTAACCTCTTAACTGCACACCATTTTAAATTGCTTTTTCTCATCAAAAAAAAATGATGAAACTAACCTCAGTTTATTCCCTGTCACCAGCACACCTGCCCATGGTTTCATGCAGAAAGCTGAGTCTTAACTAAGATTATGCACAGTTAAGGCAAAATACTTACAGAGATGCTGTACTGATGTTTCTCTGAAGACACTGAAGTGTTATTTCTGCTCTGTCAAAGTCCTCTAGATGGCATCCTTTGGTAAACTTTAATGATTGTGCACATTTTGGCCTCAGTGCAATTTACAGTGTTTTCACTAATGTTTTTAAGTTAATCTACTGTAATGATTGTCATTTAATGAGTTATTAGAATATATTCGTGCTTTTTTAGTGCAAAGTGTAAGAAAAATAGAATAAATAACATCTAATTTATTACAAAATATCATAGAATAAAATATATTTTTGTCTGCAATGTGTTGCAGGCTATAGGGAAAATAAAATAAACAGTATTTTCAGGCAATAAAATATCTTCTGGAACAGAACATGTGCCTGCAAATACTGTAGTAACCCATCTTCCTCCTGAAGTAAGGCCTTTATAAATGAGAACTTCACTAAGTTTGAAGAGTTTATCAGAAATCAGGGATTTTCTGAAGGCAAGAACAGTTTTACAAGCAGAACACCTAGTAAATAAAATGAAAACATGCTGCTGGGTTCCCTGCTCAGCCTTACATCAGGATGCTGGATTCATTTGCAGCAGACCCACAAATGTGAGTCTCTGGATAGCACAAGCCCTCTGTTACTGCTGCATGGAGCCCCAGAACTTTGCAGAAGTAGACCCCAGCACTAAGGCAGTCTGTCTGGAAAAGGACAAGTCAAGGAGGTGCCGACTGTCAGTGCCAGCAAACAAGGTGATAATGTCCCACTGTGGATACAGGTACACACATGAACTGAGACCCTTCCATGCCAGCACAGGGAAACTGGACCCAAACAACGTGGTTACTGAACAGTTCACTTCCCTTTCATCCAAGGCTATGAGCTACCTGAGGAATCCCGACTCACAGAAAATCAGTGCTAGCACAGGCCCTCCAGGGCATGGAGTGGGCACATCCTTGTGCCCACTCAGATTCCCTGCTGAGCAGTGCCAGCTGGGCGCTGGTTCCCTCACGCCGGCGCTGATTCCCAGTCCTCCTTCAGGGCCGTGTGGACTGGGGGCTGCAGGCAACAATGTGCTGACTGTTCCCAGACCACCACTGCACAATTGCCTTCTCCGTGGACACCTGCTGCTTTCTCACCTCCACTTGATTTAGGGCCCCTTCCCGAGTCACCTCTTGCACTCCTTTCTCTCAGCTGCCACAATCCTCCCTTCCTCATCTTTTCCTTCATCTTCTTGCCCGGGTCCTAAATGCTTGGAAAAAAGTACAACAGAGAAAGCCTTTCCACCTCCCTCCCAGGCAGCACCTGAATAATGAGCTGGATTATAGATCCTGACCCCCACAAAGCTACCTAGAAATAATTGCTCTGGGGCATGTCTGCAACCCTACATTCTTTGATAGGGAATGTAGGTGTTTCAAGCAGACCTGAGAACCTAAACTCCAAACCTGAATCATTAGTCACTTATGTTTAATTCAATAAGTACATAGGGGTTTCATTTACTTTTTTAACACCCCAAATTAAGGCATATATTCCCTCTTGTCTGTATGGCAGCAGGTGGATGCTACTGCTTGCCTTATGCAGAATACCACAGGAAAAAAAGAGATGAACAAATGCTATAGAAAACAAGCCCAAGCCAAAAATACCCTGAGGTTACTTCAAATACCAGCAGAATTTTGCAGTTGTTCTGGACTTCAACAGCACTGTGAGACTTTTTCATTCATGTTCTGCTGGCTTCCTGGAAAACAACACTGATGTGAATATCCAATCTATAGGAAAAAAAGCCCAGTGTATATTTCAAAAAGAGAACTGGCCTTATATCCCAAGGATTATTACAGAGCTGTGTTCATAAACTGTGCCTAGGCATCTCAGGCATGTTGATCTATTCAAGCATAAACAGAGCCAAAATTATTTATAGTTCTATTGTGTCATATTGGATGTTGCAATTGGACAAATAATAGGGCCCAAGGTGACATACTTTAACATTAATAGAGGAGCAGAGTGGGAAATTACGAAACTGAAGAGCTTGGATGCCTACAACCTATAGCAAGAACAGACAATGTCATAAGAAAGTCATTCCTGACTAAGACCACATGGATTCAGGTTCCTTTTGATCATTTTGTCTGGTTGTGTACTCTGTTTTATGATGGTTTAATTGTAGCTGTACTTCAAATGCAGTGCACTGATGGGGGACAGCATGGGAGCATTAGGCATAAAATTTAACTGCAAAGCTCAATGCAATCCTAATTATTGTGCTGCTGTGACACCTCCATAATTACTCATTCTTATCCACTGGCACTACTAAAATAATTCACAAGAAAAAAAAGCAAGCTGAGAATGCCAGCATTGTCACTGCAGCCAGGACTAAAACATGGTGATGCTTGGCTTTTCAACACCCACATCCCTCCACAGAATTTACAGAAGCCCTATTTTAAGCACTCAGTTTCTGTATAATTCAAAGATCATCTTAACTAACCAGTAGGAAATGTGAAAAAGTGCATAAAATTTCATGTTCCTCAGGTGTCTCTACGGAATCAGTGTTAGTTGTTTTTATTCAGACAGGATCCACAGCCCTGCAGGACTCAGAAACACTTTTAACACAGGCAGACAACTTACACTTTCCTTTAAAAACATAGAAACTTGTCGAAATAGAAGTGGAAGTTCTTGCTGCTATTTTTCTTCTTATAACAACCTCGGAGCAGTGCATTTCATTCATGGACAAAGCAAATAAGCATTGCCATGCCTTTGTCCCTCTCTACACCAGGAATGCAATGACAGGGCTGACATCCTCAACTGGGTTCTTGTCTCATGAAACACTGAGTGGAGAGAGTGGGTAGGGAAGAGAGATGATAAATGTGTCATAGCAGAGCAGTAATTAGGATTCCACTGGGTTTTGCACTTGATACGGGGAGCATGGATCAACCTCCAGCCCTCTCCTTGTCCAGGGAATGCCCTTATCGTGGGATTACAGGGACAATCCTTCACTCTTTTTAAAGACTGGCCAATCCAGCCTCCAGCTTTACAATTAGGATACTTTGGTGGGAAAAGACAAGCAAGGGTCTGCATTTTCAGTTAGAGAATTAATTAAGACTTGGACCCTCACAGGGGATATGTTTTGGGTCTGGGGAACCCCCTTCCATTTCCTCCAGACATGTTTATAGTGCAATGGAAGCTAAATCAAGAATAGACAAATAAATACTTTTTCAAAAAGATAGCAATCCTGGCTGCACTATTGAAAAAACCCTCAATTTTAGCCACCCTGACTAGTCCACTAAAACAATACAGGTATTATACAGGTATTCATAGTCCTTTCAGTATCGAGAGAGTTGTTCTGTACACTGCACTCTTGTACTTGTGCCCCATTTTACATGCTTTATTTTTTTATACTATATGTCTCAAAGTATCATCAGAACTGGAGGAGCTACATAACTCCTGATAACCTGTGACACACACTCTGGGATGTGCAAAACAACAGGAACCTCTTCTGTCACAAAAAGGTTAAAGAGCACCTGTTTTGGCTGTGCAGAAAAGGTTGAGGACAATAACCAAAAGTCTCCTTGCTGCGTTTCAGTGTTCCTGTCCTCTAATTTTAAAGCAGCATAAGCTGGGTAAAAAAAAATCATTTATTGGATCATGACACAAGAGTTCTTTAAATTTTCAGAAGGCTAACAACAGAGATACAGGTTTCCTCCAGTGCTAATAAGTTCAAGTCGTACAAAAAAATAAATTCAAACGCTTTGAAATAAAAAGCTTTGAAGCTCTTTTGAAGCAGTGGACAAACAAGTCATAGTTTTAAGTTTTTCCCTTCTAAAAGTGAACACTAAAACAAACAAAACCACAAACAAAACCACAAACAAAACCACAAACAAAACCACAAACAAAACCACAAACAAAACCACAAACAAAACCACAAACAAAACCACAAACACAAAAACCCCCTCCAAAACAAACCTAAACACAGATTCTGCAACAACATAAAACTCTGAAACTAAAATAAGACACCACTTACTGCAAGAACTTCGAATAAACAGTGACTTTGCAACACTGTCCCAGCTCAGCTCATTCATTTACTGAGTGCAAGGTCGGCTGATAGGTACTGACAACAAATGTTAGATCAACTTCCCAATCTGCTGGAGGTGTTTAAAGGATTACTACCAAGGGACTCAAGAGTATTGAAACTACTCGATTCTCTCTGCTGTTCTAGGCTATAATAGGGAGCTTCTTCCCTCTGCCTACACCACAGGAAAATATCTAATCAAAGGTAAAATCAGGCACATTTTTTCCTCTCCTGGTTATTCCGTGGCCGATTTCTGAAAACTGAGACCCATTTCACTGAATCAAACTTGTGAAGCAACGTGGACCCATAAGGCACAACAGCCCATCCAGATATTTGAGGCTTAGGGCAACAAAACCAGAATGTGTGTTGTTGACTATAAAAGCAAACTATGTGTTTGTTTCACAGTGATCGTGTTTAAAGTAACCAAAATATTCTTTCCTACCTCAAATTTTTGCTTAGAAGCCATCTAGACCCGTGCTTCTGTTATATCAGAATATACATATATATACACACAAATACATGCATGTAATGAGACACCATCAGTGTTCCCTGAATTGTTTTCTAAATGTAACTTGAAATTCAAAGCTTTCTCTTCATGCACACTGACAAAGCAAGGGAAAGGAAGTTTCGGTGCTTCACTTCCCTGGAATCAGATTAGGAGTCATCTGCCTGCCTACCAAAAATACATCTATAATGTTGATGGAAATGTGAGTGTACAGACTTTTATTATAGTCGGCACAGAAATGGAGGTTTATTCAGAGTGTGCCTGATTGCATTTGAAGGTAAAGGTCTAGGTGAGACTAGAGGCCTAAAAATCTAGTGAGATTTTAGCCCATTTGCTGATCCATTCCAGAATATGAAAAATAACAGCAGATTTCCATTACAGGAAACAAAAATCAACCGTCTTCAGAACAGGTACCTAAAAAATGCTCTGGATTCAAATCCAACTTGCTTTTTTCTTAGCATCTAAAAATCAAATACTACATCATCCATTAAATTGCATATTTGCAGCTCTTCTGATTCAAAACATATAGAGAAACCGGAGCTAACTAAACTTTCTTTAATCTCAGAAATATAATTTCGGATCTGAAGCCTAACATGGAACTTGGCAAACCAGAAGGGATCTGGCTGAGGAAGCTGTGGAAAATTTAGGTGAGAATGGTTAATGAAACACAGTCCTAAATACGGTCATACTGCATCAGCACAATATGAACATTTCAAAACCAAAGATATCACGAAGAAGGATTTTAAAAATATACATATTTATAATGGAAAAATTTCCAAAGACACATATTATGCATGAATTATTTTCCTTTTCCCACCCAGAGCAGTCTGGAAAATATCCACCTAGTGCCTGTTATCTCTTGTAAGCCTAGCTGGGAAGGAGTGGATAAGCAAACACACCTTGCAAATGGGATTGCAAGGGAGAGGTTACAGATTCAGGAATTAAAAAGATAGGAAAGGTTTTTTCTGCAAAATGAATGACATCCATGTTTCCTGTAAAGTGTTCTATTTCACTATTAGTCGTTCACAAAGAAAAGGTAAAGTGCACATGAGAAAACTGTTAAATCTGAGTTGTTTTGGTAATACAGAGCAGAAACACATGTCTAAATCTCTGTATGTCATTTCTTTAGTGGAACAAAGCTTCCTTCCTACTGTAAATATGCTCATATATACATGTAAGAAAATGGGTAATTATGGTGGTGACCTCTGTTATTCATTTAAGAAAATTAGATGCACAATAAAAAAGTACATTTTGTCTCTTCTGTAGGAACAAATCATCCTTCTTAGCCTGTAACAATTCATCACAACTCTTTTGCCACAAGCTCAAACCACCAGCTGAGGGGATTTTGCTAATTAACTATGAGTTGCGTGGTGCAAAATTCATCCATCAGTTTGTTTCTTCTTCTTCTTCTAAAAAATAACATATTCAGAACATTCAAATGCTCCTGTCGGCCTTTATCTTATATTCTTAAGTCAAACAGAGTTATTTAAGAACTAGAATAAATATTAAGACTATTAACTAGTAAAAGCTAATGGATGATAGAGGTCCCACGATGCTAAAAGTGAATGCCAAAATGCTCCAGCAAACCAGGCCATTAGATTTTCCACCCACTAGGCTGCCAATAAGGCAAATACAATGATTTCATTTATCTAAATAACTGCTGCTAGTCACAGATAATGGCAGCTTAAGCTACTCAGTGTGCAGGAGGCCACTTGGAGAAGCAAAACAAAAATAAAGCACGCTGCAGAGGACTAAAACAACCGTGCAGCTGCGTGCCTAGGCTTTTATGGGGAGTGCCCATTATTTGTGGTTACCAGAGGGAGCACACAGGTGACCAGATAACTGCTTGGATAGACAAATGTTCACAGCATAACTCAGACACCGGAAAACTGGCCCGCAGACCAAACGTGCACGACCTTGAGCACAAGTAGCCTCTTTTTTTTTTTTCCCTCTCTCTTTTTCATGCCTGCATGTACCAGATAAACTCATACTACTCCCAGCCAGCGACCAGAACAAATGAGCTCCTTCAAAGTGGAGTTGTGAGGCGCTCTCTCACCGCACGACCAAGGGCCATTTTTCCTTTGCGCGCTCGGTGCCATCCCTAATCCAAAGCAATTGCCCTGAGGTGCCAGACACATACAGAACGAGGCAGCCAGGAACACCAAGCAGCATCAATCTGTCTCCTCCAGATACTAAATGCTGCTGGACAGAAAACTCCCGCTCCATTCCGCGTGTGCCCACCGTTCCAGGAGAAGTCGTAATAATCTCAGCTGTTGCCCCTCAAATCGCCGCAGTAATCCTGTAACGAATGTGCCACTGGGGAGAGAAAAGCCATATAAATTCATTCAGCAAAGAACACAAAGAGGGGCTTTAATTACAAGCAGGATGCTTTATTTTTGGACAGTTCAGAGTTATTTTTTTTTTGCCCTGCCGTCGCAGCAAAGATGTTTTAGCTGATAAGCAAGCAGACCTTGAGCAACCATTATTCAGAGAACTTCAGTGTAAATTGAAGAAGTTGCTGATTTATGCCCCTGCAGCTGAGGCAGTAACTTCCTCAGCTACATTATGCAAGGCTTCCCATGGTCATGTAGAAACCCTGGGGATGAAGTTAAAAGAAGTGCCTAGAGAGATTATCAGTAAACATTTCTAGAATCAATTGTTTGCCAGAAGATGGTGTAACTCATATGCCATGCTTTGAAGTGGGCAGAAAAATAAAAAAAACAGTGGATGGACTGGATTTTTTTTTCCTCAGTCTGCATGTCAAAGGACTCTGAAGCCTCACTAGTACTTCCCTTCTCTAGAGAAATTAAACATTACCAAAAATTCAAACATGTTACAGCAGAAAAAACTGAGGCAAGAAAAATGGCTTATTGGTAGCTTGAACCACCTTTGATGAGCAGGTACTCTGGCCTCCAGAAAACCAATGTAAGATGAACCTTGGAAATTCTCTCAAAGAGCTCTGAGTAGGCTCTTTTTTTTAATCTCTTCCTGAGACGCTGGTATTGTCAGTGGTACAGTGAATGAAATTAAAATTAAGAAGCCTGTGAAGAAAAATTAGCATTTAGGATTATCAGTACTCCCACAACATAAGGCTTAGGAGGACAAAGGTAAAACACAAAATCATCAGACAACTATTCTGTGCTACTGAGGAAATACCATTTCACCAGAAGAAGCCACCACACAAGACCAATGAAGCATTTTCCACTCTCTGAAACAGGATGGTTTTCTCCCAACAGTAACAGCGTAAAGATAATTTAGATTAAGTAACTGGAGAGAATTTTTTTTTTTTTTTATAGAAAGCCAATTAAGAAAGGACTGTTCCTCTAAAGGCCAAAGTGCAGCTGAACAGAGCCCTTGTACCTGCTGTTTATTGGAGGGTCAGGAGCACCCAGGCGTGGAGGGAGGGCACCACCAGGGCCCACATCCTGGGCTTCTACCTGATAGCAGGAAAATCCTCTCTCATCCCGTGAGCAACTCTGGGACCTGAGTATCAGCTCGTGGAAAAAACATCAGTGCAGTTTCACTGATTGCTCTGAATTTACCTCAGGAAAGGTGTTCTGCCCAAATCTTGTACTTTTTTGAACCAGAAGAGGCCGTGACCAGCTCTGCTGCCACACCAGCAAAGTGCTGAAGGGCTCACATGTGCTTGACACAGGAGGGACCAGAAATCAGCATCAGTGGGCAAGATCAAAGCAGAGCTGCCTTTTTCTTCCAAAACAGCACCTGATTTCAGTCATCAATTTGATCTCTGCCATCAGCTGTGACTTTGAAAGTGTCACTTGTTCCCTTCCCTCCTTTGCCTTCCCACCCGTAAAGCATCTTGAGAGTTGCTGCTTATAGAAGGGTTAGGGTTGGAAGGGACCTTAGAGATCATCTAGTAATGTTTTATGTACTAGTGTGATCTAAAACCTGCAAATTATTCTTTTAACCTGCAATTTGTCATAATTAAATTTGATGGATTCAATTTTGATTTAAACCCCTGTATTTTACGTCTTTCACATATTTCAGTAGAAGTATAGCTCTTATTTTTTTTTCAAGAAACACTTGACTTTTTTGTTGTTAACTGTACAAGATGTATCTGTTCCCCACTAATATCTCTATAACGTGGAATTTAATTTACTTTCCACCATTTTAGCTTTAATTACTGCAAGACTCCCAAGCAATAAACTGAAGCAACATATTGATGGGACAAGCCTTTTAAATGATGAGGCGTAATAATTATTAATTACAACTTAAAAGTCCCTAGCAGCATTTTTTTGCTATAAATACTGGCTGGCTTCAAAAGCTGGAAAAGACTAGTATTGTGCAACAGTCAATTAATTAGATATACTGCAGATACCTTTGTTAATGAATTTGATTATTAATAGCACAACTCTCAGATTGAAATATTGACTCAAGTGTTTGCAACCATACATTTTTTCCAAGGAGAAATATATTAGCATGCACGGGCCACCTAATTTAATTGCAAATTATTTTCTCTACTATCGTGGACTGTGTAGTGTCTTTGGAGTTCACATTATTACACTTATTCAAACAGCTGTGCTTGGTGGCAAAACTTTTAAATCATCCACAAAGCCAAACAATCTCTTTTGCATTTCTTTGTTCTGTTATTTTGTGTGGAACACGACTGAATTTTATTGTTAGCTTGCATAAGAGAACAGCGTTGTAAAATCGCATGCCTGCCACAAGTAAATCAAGAGTGTCCCTCTTAAAGATATGAATATGCTTAGCAAGTTTGTTTTAATCCCAGGCATGTCTGGGAACTGGTAATTTCTTTTCAGAGGGTATGTCTCCACAGGTAGGGAAGTTACTTTGTCAGTTCTGTGGAAGAGCTTTTAATTACCTGCATTTAATTGAGTCTTACACATACACATTGGGAAACAATTGATGAGGTTTTCTGAGTCTACAGCATAGCTCACATAATAAATCATTCCTTTCCCTGTTTACTTACCCCACACCTCCTGTCTTTGAGACATGGCTTGGTTTTCTTCTGGGTTTTTATCTTTTCAAGGAAGATGAAAAGCACTGAGAAATGGTCTTTTGGTACCAGTAGAAGTGGCATGGGCCAGGGTTCAGCAGAACAGGATAACTCAGTTTTTCTTCTCAGCTGTGCCAGTTAAAACGTGAGGAGACTGGACAAGCCACATCACCCTCAGTCTGGCATTTGCATTGGTGTGGAGACAAGTATTTTCCCATTTCTGTAGCAGTTTTTTTGAGAACTGAAAATTCCCACACAGGAATAAAATACCCTGTGACTGCTTTGTAGAAGACCAAACACCAACTCGTGCTAAGATAAAATTAAGCACGCATTTTCTAATTTCTTTCTATTTGCAAATTGGATTAACTTAAGCAAAATCCAGTAATTTCTGATGGTGGTCACAACTCCCTGCAAAGGTAATGGGAAGAGAGATGACTAATTGCTTGACAAAAAATCCAAATATTTGAATGGCAGCAGGACCCAGAAGTCCCAGGTAATACCAGTAGAAAACTGCCTCTGTTCTGACGTGCTCCTCTCAGGGATTGGATGGGGGAAAGGAGTAGCTCTAGTATTATTTAGCTAATTAGTATCCTAGTTTGCTCTTCGTTTTACACAAGACATGGAAGATTTTCTGTGGACAAGTCAGACCACAGAACACACTAAGAAGAAAGTGTTAAACATACAAACAACCTGACTGCACTGGCTGCTACTGTGGGCTCCAATATTTTCATAACTGAGAAGAGTGACCCTGCAGTGAGGAACACTTCGGCTGCATTATGTTCATGAAGAGAAATGTCACTCAGAAATACATGTGATGCTAAAAGTAAAATGACATGGTAATATCCATTTCTGCATGCAAAGCCCTGGCAAACACTGACCACACACCCTTGACAGATCCTTCCCCCTCATCCTTAGCTCTTGACCCTGTGAAATTTTGATACAAAGATTAAAACAAGTATATATAACAAATGATGGAAAAACGTTCACAAAGCTGATAGAAGAGTGTGGTACTAACTGTAAAGGTAATATCAATCTCCTGAATAACTGTCTTTTAAAAGTGTCTTTAACTCCTTATGAAAATTTTATGGTATTCTCCTTGGGAAAAAAAATCCTATTGAGAGAGAGAGACTCCTAATCATATTTTGTCTAAGTTCTTCTCCCTAGTCCTAATTAGTTGGAGATATTTGCACTGAAACAATCTCTTTTTCTCCTTCATTCATTTGATCAACTGCTTATCCCTCACCTGGAGCCATAATCTCTTGTCTGTAGCTTCATAATCTTCTGCCCTGCTGAAAGGATTAGGTATCCAGGTGAAGCAGGAACAGATGATCACACAGGAAACAAGCACTGCTCTGATTTTTCAGATGCCACTTTTCCCTCTGGTAATTAGGCAAAAAGAAACCCTAACCATCACCACCTCTTGGAAAGCAAAGAAAGAACCCAGCAAAAAAACAGAAGGAAAAAAAAACCCGACTCAAACCTTAAACCTTAGCTTTTTAAATAACTCTTCCCCAAATTAAAACGGCATGAAACTACAAAATGAGTACCATAAAAAGTGAATAAGCAGATTGAATAAAAGAAAAAAAAAAGGGAGATTATTCTGATGCTTTAACAAAATTGTTGCAATTTTTACAACGCAAATATTTTGCACTCTGAACCCAGATGTCATTTTCTCTGGGCTTCCTAAAACACTGAGGGAGCTGAACTGGGGGTGGGAAGATTACATTTTCCGTCTCTGGTTTTCACTAGGGAAGCCTGAGTCTGCCTCTTTGCAGCCCATGCTCACAGGCTCGTTTCTTTCATAAAATTATAGGGCATTTCTTGCATCTGACTTGTCCTAAAGCCAGAACATCTATGGAAGTAAAGCACACAAAGTGTAAAAAGCTAAAGTGTTGCCATGATCTTCTACCGTGAACACAAATCATTCTGATTACTCGTGCTCATTAAAAATGTGTGAGAGAAAACTTTGTAAAACTCAACGTGCTTTCCAAAACTGTAAGATCTAAATCCACCCAGTTCATACCCTTTTTGACACACCCCATATTTCAATATTTTCTTTTGTTATTTACCATTTCGCTCTTTTCCAACTGGATTTCTAACACTAAAGTCAAATATAGCCCTCACTAACACACTGTACAACTGGAAAATCTTCAGTAACTACTTTGATTGTCTAAAGCTGTGAGAAAAGAAAAAATTATTTTGATGTGCATTAATCTCTTCCATTAAGTCTGGGTATACAATAAGTGTTACAGAAACCAAACAATGGCAAATGAATACAACTTTTTTGATTATTTGGTTGTGATATATACATGATTATATGTGGGAATTGGATAGTCTCTCCCAAGATGCCAGCATCACCTAGAAAATGAAGCCACTGGAGAAGCAAAAAGGAAAATGCTATTAAAGCTATTAAAAAACATATATATCTTCATGCTCCCCTCTCCAGTTAAAGTTACAAGGTGCTCCTACTTAATTATTTACCAATATTGTCCGAGGCCTAACAAAGTGCTGGTTCCTTCCCTCACAGTTTAAGGAGCAATAGATCTGCTCCTCTCCATCAGCAGCCTACGGAGATTTACAGTAAGTAAAGCAAGCAAGCCAGAGCCTATTCCCAACAAGTGAACAATCCCTTTCATCAATTAGAATAGATTTCAGCAAGCCAGTGGATGTAACAGATGAGGCACGAGGATGTAAAGGTTGCTGGAGACCTGCACAAATTCCAGTCAAATACAGATTGAGTTAACACAGTCCTACTGATCGAGCCGGTCCCTCCTGGACTCCTGCCGACAGCACACAGGCAGCACCTGGAGAGCTGTCAAAGGGCTGAGCAGACAAAAATGAACAACCTGAGCCCGGGGAGCTGATGTTTGCCTATGCCTACATCTCTTCTGAACAGTTATTCAAAGCCTTATCATTTAGCAAAACCCGAAATGGAACAGCCAAACAAGTTCAAACGTTACCCGGCGGGCCTCTCTGCTGCACCGTCACAGACAGCTACACGCCCTCCTTAAGCTCATTCCAGAACAAAAATGCAACACACTAAGTTGGATTGAACTATGAAAAGAATGCTAAAGGGTGTTCATTGGGGGATTTTTTTTTTTTGCCTTTTTTTTCCCCCCCTGTGAAAACACCGCAAGTTTTCCAGGACATGCATCACTGCGTGGAAGTTTACAGGAAAAGTCACCCCGTTTAAGCTGTTTGCTGTGACCTGAAAAAGCCCCTCTCAACTCCAGCTGTGGCCAGAGGCACAGGGACAGCTGTGAATAGGGTTTGCCACACAGGCAGCCACAGTGCTGGGCTCATTCCCCTGAGCAGCCTCAGGCCACTGACCTTCCAGAGTAGGCTGCAAGGCTCATCTCTTCCCTTGCCTCATAGAAGTGGAAAAATGACTTAAAAGGCAAGAGCTGAGACTAAAAAAAGCTGTGATATGGAACAGGCTGATTTTTTTTTTCCTCCTTCACGTTTATATTCATTACTTTAATCACAGTATACACTAGAAAAGCCTAGAATCTAGGACAGGTGCTTTAAATGCCACATACAACTCCAAACCACTAAATACCTCAGAAAATTGGAATATCGTCAGTGATTGCTCAGGAACTAATTAACAAGGAAGGACAAAAAAAAAATCACTGAAAATGTGCTATTTGGCCAAGAACTGACTAAAAAGGAAAGTGTGGAAAAGAAAGTAGGTATATGTTAATGGAATAGGTAACATTTAAAGGCTACAGGCACCTAAGGAGGAGGAAAATTTATACTTTCTCAGACAGCCTTAAATAAAAATAAAAGCTACACAAATTTAGAGTTCATTATTAAATTATAATAAAAAAAAATCACTCTTATTTTGAGTAGGAAAGCTTTAAAAATATTTGTATATAAACACCAAAGAGGTAAGGCGTGATTACGGAAGAAAAAATTTTAAGTAGTGCTTTTTACTAAATATTAATTGTTCAAAACTAAATTCACCATCTATGTATGCTACTCAGCCAAAAAAATGTTAAAGAAGGATATGTCAGATATGTGACTTGAAAAGTGCTGTTGCCCAAGCACTTGCAAGTTGCTGAGCATAAGGATCTTCTACAGGTTGAACACATTTTTTGAGCACATATACAATTCTCTTAATGCTAACTTACAACATTTAACAGCCACATGAGGTTCACAAACATAGCAAACAGCAAAAACAGAACAGGCAGTCCTTAACAAAAGTTTAATAACTTATTAGTTTGAACATAACAAAGAAAAAAAATTAGAAAACACTAAGGAAAAAATGAAACTATAGTGTGACAATTTGACTTTGATACTGAACACCTGCACAAGATAAATTTACTGAAAGCTATCAGATTTATGTTTTTAGAGAGTGGATATTTGGTCCTATCCTGATTGTTTAATATCAAATAATCTTTCTTAGTAAAGAAGAAAGAAACAGTGTTCTTATTGAATCCCAATTGATCTGTGCTATGTTGCTGCCAACACAGGTAAACAAAAGAGATTAGTAAAGGGGAAAGTGCTTATTTTATATATATATATATCAGGATAAAATGTGATCCATCATCCATGAAAGCAGACATTGTGTATCTCAGCTAAAACTCTCCTTGCAGCCTTCTGGCCTGGACTATCACCTGCTCAGTCTGGGCAGGTTTGGTGCCTCGGCAGCTTTTCTGATGCCTATTAAGTGCTGTTTGGGAATTGCCTGGCTTTGTTTTGGTGCACAGTCAGGGAAACTTGGCTCAGACACAGGTGGAAACAGAGAAATGTGTATGCACGAGGCTGCACGAGGGGGGAATAGGGTGGCTGAAAGCAGTGTGAGAAAAAACAACACAGGCACTGGGGAAAGCAGCAGGAATTCTTCAGGGTAGGGAGTCACAATCCTTCCTCTTTCAAGAACTCCAGGTGACCTGCCCAAGTTTATTTAACCCCATCCTCAGGTGTTTTTTGGGTTTTGTTTGGTTATTTTTTAATTTTTACAAACAATACGATAAAAGATTTTTACCTTTAACTTCGGTAAGTTTAATATCCGACCTGTCACTAGTTCAGAAAGAATCCTCCTTTCCTTTTTCTCATTCATTCACAGTCCTAAGTGCAGTCCAGAGTTTCATCAAAATTTTTGCAGCCAGGGTTAAGCCAGTTTGTCTTGAGATTCTACCATTTTCCATCAGCATTCATCGTGCTGGAGTACTTGGAACGTCCCCGTGTGTTCCAGGTATGAGCTCATGGGGAAGGTATCATGATCTGAGCTGAAGCACTTGCCTTTCAAAACACAGGCCTAGGTTCAGTTCAGGGGCTCAGCACCAGGGAAATTTTAATATTTCCAATTACTCTATTGGTTTTTTTCCTTTCCTTTGCCTTTTCTTTTTTTATCTTTTTACTCTAATCGCTCTGTATTTGCTGCAAGCTGCACGTTAGGCTCTTAAGATCATTGCAGCTGTAAAAGTAATATCTTAACTCTACACTAAATAATATAACTGCCCTACAAGGATTGTTAACTCTGACCTAGCCTAGTTTATTCTGAGAGCACAACAGGCTGAAAGTGAGATAAAAACATGCACTGAGAACGCCTTTATTGAGATGTAATAACATTGATAAGTTTGCATAGAACTAATATTTTATGAGGATTCAGGGAGATACAATGGCAAGATTTGAAGAAAGAACTAAACAGCTCAGGGGAGAAAAAAAAAAGAAATGCACTGAGAAACGTGCCAGGAAATAGAGGCTGAAATAGCCAAAAACCTTCCTGTCAACAACAGAACCTTGAGCCTGTAAATGGTAACTCAAGGGAAAGGCCTACCAGCAATAGTTCATGACTACCCTAGATGGAGTAGGTGAACTAAATACTCAGTTTCCAGCATTTTAAATCAAGGCACTGGAAAGCTGAATTTCTAGTTTATTATGTGAAGGTTATATCGTTTGTTAGTTCAAGTGTTTAAGCTCTTTTTATTTTTAGTTCAAAAATGTTAACTTTTGTAGTCCATCAATCCAACCATCTCAGAGCTGTTACTGGAGCTAGAAAACCTCAGAAGAGAAAAAAATTAAAAACAAATTAATGTGGGGAGATAAATCAAGTAGTGAAGTCAAGAGTAAATTATCAAAAGATCTTTTATCGAATATGAATAAGTTTTTCTACTTCAAGTGTAACCCATTAATTTTATTCCCCCACTCCATCCCTTAGCATGATTGTAGTTCAAGCAGCATAATATAAAAATAGGCTTATTAAGATATGAAATGTGTTTAACTCTCATCATAAGCACCACAGTCCTTCAAAATTTAATTTAAAAATATATATAAATCTGGAGAGCATAAAAGCGTTTGCACTTGACAATAATTAAGGGGAAAAAAAGCATTTATAATTGACAAATGATAAGCAAAAGGGAGCCAGAAAATAAATGGCATGGTTTGGATTTGGCAACCACTAACAGTACTGTGAGTGCTTTCATTGACCTTAAATGAGTTTTGCAGCATTCCCTACAGAGTAATTCCATTTTTTTTTTCCCCAGAAGCAAGATGTAGGAAGTCCAGTGTGATTTAATGTAAATCAGAGTGATTTCTTGCATATATGTATCTCAGTTCTATATGATACTGAGCTCTCCACTCCTGAAATAAAAAGAGCACAAAACGAGAACCACACCACAAGTAACTCACCTTTAAGGGTTTTATCTCACCAGCACCCCTCAGTTGAGCAGATGCTTAAATTGCTGTCTAGACTGGCCAAAGAGAATGAAGACTTCTTCATTTGGTTCATTCCCTTCTGCATGATCCTGTGCATCCCTCTCCCCATTCCTCTCATGGAGTAATTACCAGGTGAGAAAGCACGATGTACAGATGCATATATCAGGAACTGTAGGAACCCAAATTCTGTTTCATAATTCATATGCAGCCTGATTAAGCAGGCAGAATTTTAATGCTATTTTACAGTATTAAAACACCCCTGCAAATTTAGTATGCTCAGCCTGGAATCCCACCTTCTACTTCATGTCATTCTGACCCTGAGGTTTCAGTTATGGTAACTGCATCTCTGTGTTACAAAGACAAAACCACAGCTTTAAGGAGGAAACACAATAATTCCCACCAACAAATAGTTTGTGAGCCCAGAACTTTCCTGATGGACTGCATTCACTCGCTTAAGTGAAGTCAGTTCAGTGAAAGATTTAAAGAAAAGTACTGAACAAACAGCTTTGAAACTACTTAATCAAGAGCATTCAGGATTTACACAGATGCCATGGCTGCTTTAGCAAGTTGTCAGGACAACAGTTTCACTTAATATTTAAATAAATATACTTAATGTGAAAGAAATACACAGGCATGTGGTATTTGCCTGTCTGGGTATTTTCCTTAATGAGTGCAGAGCCTATAAAAAAAAAAAGGCTCATTAGCAGAATTCCACCAGAGAAAGATCAGACTTTTCATCCTGTTCCTGAAAAAAAACCCGAAAACCAACTTTGTAAATGATCAGTCTGATGGCACCTTAAGACAGTTTTCATTATCTATTTGTTATGCAGAAATTTCTGGGAATTTCTTAAGTAAACTGAAACTTTGGTGTTAGGTTTGTTCAGGTACACAAACATAAGCTGTTCCTGACCCTGAAAAGGACGAAATCTAATAACTATCAATGCAATTTGCACTCAGATGAAGAATTAGAGATACATATTTGTGTGCACATACATATGCCACACATACATTCATGTACGTGGGTTCACATGACATTAACACCAAGAACTCTAAAAATGGTGATTGAACACACGTGAAGTGTTTCAAGCATTACAGAACATTGTGTTTCGCCTCGGTAACAAGAGAAAAACAATCTGTTAATATTCGTACCTTAAATAAAATCCTTTGGTATTTGTACCTTATTGGTGTGCTGAAAAAAACCCCAATAAATTAAGTTATTCACCCAAAGAGACACTGAGATTAGATGGAGAAATCCATTTTAGTTATTGCTGGATTCTTATGGAAACTGAAAGATGAGTTCTCCTGGAGGGCTGAAATACTTGAATAGTTTTGCTTAGCCCTCTTAAAAATTTTTCAAGATGATTTTTTTTAAGCTCTAATGGAAGTTAAACTGCATTTATAAATAATTTTTGCTTTCTGTGACATCAAATGAATACATAAACAGGGATTACTCAATAAGCAACAAATCTATTTGAAGTTAGTATTTCTCAACTTCTATGCTGTAATCTATACTCAGCAAGGCCAGAACACTGGACAATTTTGTGCCTGGGATTCCTCACAACAACCACAAACATGAATTACTGCACGGCTGTTATTCAGCCAGGGTCTCTCTACAAGCATCAGATTCATTGGAGCACTATAACTACCACAGTACTGATGCCTGTGTGAGGTTTTCCAGTGAAAAATAAGACTAATGTTTCCTCCTGTAGGTCCTTCCTAAAAAAAAAAAAAAAAAAAAGAGAGAGACATTTGAATAATCTTAATTATTTAATTTATAATTAAATTAATTTTTGCTTATATTGACTACTATTTGGAAATAAAGGCATATTTGGTTGCAGGACAATGTGTCTTCAGTAGGCACATTGAGTGTAGTTACCTAGAAAAAAAATGTTAATTTAAGGGAAATCAAACAAGGTCTCATATGCAGAGCCAGGGAACACAGTAGCTATACACCCCAGTGTATACAGCACACATATCCTTTGAATAGGATATTTACTTATATACACACATATATACGAGCTTTTTTCCTTACTGCAATTAAATAAAGAAGAATTTAGTAAGAGAAATGCATTGTAAGGTCTGAAAGCAGTGAATCTTTGTACGAGCAAATACTGCAATGAATATCCTGAAATATATCCTTTATGTGACAGATCCTTATCTGTCAGCTCGGCCTATTTCACTTTTACTTCTCCCGAGCTTTTGTTGAGGATGCAAATCATCCCCCACAACCCCTTATGCGAACAGAATCTGGAGGGTTTGGGTTGGAAGGGACCTTAAAGATCACCCAGTTCTAACCCCTCTGCCCTGGGCAGGGACACCTTCCACTAGCCCAGGGTGCTCAGAGCCCCGTCCAACCTGGCCCTGGACACTTCCAGGGATGGGGCAGCCACAGCTGCTCTGGGCAACCTGTGCCAGGGCCTCACCACCCTCTCAGTAAAGAACATTTTTTCTAATATCTAATACAAACCTCCTCTCTTCCAGTTTAAAGCCATCCCCCCTTGTCCTGCTCTTGTAAAAAGTCCCTCTCCATCTTTCTTGTAGGTTCCCTTCAGGTGGTGTTTGTGGCACAAGGAAGCACAAAACCCAACAAAACTGAGAATCAGTTCCTGATTTTGAACTTATGGTCAATACCAGTGGGAATGGAAACCTTCAGGTGCAGCAGACTGGAAATGAAAGAGGAGACTTAACTGTTTTAACTGAATTAACTGTTTCACTGTGTGCTGTTAAATAAATTAAAAACCACCTCACATAAAAACTGCAACATAAAACTTGTTAAGTTTTAAAAATCTTCTGGTGCACGAAGACAAATTAGTCTCAGCTAAAAAAACCTCCCAAACCAAATTACAGCTGCCATCCAAATATCCTGTTGGTAATGATTTTGTTCACTGAAATATTACATATACCACTTCAATTTATAAATCTGCATTTCAGATGAAAAAGTGCAAAGTAAGGTCTAGGAAATTAGATATTAAAGATTTTGCTACTGCCTGCGGTTTCTGTTGCATTAGACAAGGACATTATTTGCCTTAGCAGGCAGAAAAACAATGACTAAAAGCTGTTATTACGCCATAACAGCTACATTAAGATAACTGTAAAAATAATTGTAGATTCACAACATCAGTTCTGTGTAAACATTTCCAGAAACATTTCTGTACCCTTAATTTGGTTTGCAGAGTTACATAAAGAACAGGCCTTAAGCAAAGGAATATGGATTGACAATAGTGAAGTCCTGCAAATTTAGAAATTAGGCTATTATGCTCCTTCTATGTTAGCAAATATTTTAGGACCGGGTCAAAGTGGCTGCTGAGCTCCTCACACTTGTATTCCACGTGTTTGGGGCAGTATACTGTGGATTAGAGGTGCTCTTATCTCCTGTGTTGAAGATTCCTGACAGGAAGAGTTATTAGATGCACGTGGGAAGTCCTTGCAGTTTACAGAGGCCAGGCATGGAAATATTGGGGGTCGAAGCAAAACATACCAGGGGGTGTTCAGAGTGCCTTTGGAGAGGAGGCTGTTGTTTATCTCCACCTCTGAAAAATCTTCATTTTTTTGTCCCCAGACCCCTCTGGGAACTGAGTTAGCACATGGTAAGTGGAGGCCATCAGGGGACTCACTTCAAAAGTGCACATTCACCTCTTTGATCTGGACCACTGCTGTAGACACAGACTTGCAGAGCTACCAAACAATTTGCAGCACATTTATCATTCTGAACTCTACTGCCACTTTTCTGTTATCACTTTAAGAGGTTCAGGCCTTTTAGGTAACACTTCTAGAAAAATGTCATGTAGTATTATTACACATCACTTGGTTAATTAGGCAGTGTAATTTGCAGAAATATTGTGCAACAGTAGGTTACTGTTGCTAATGATGCAACTCAGAGATGCAAAAAGAAGCAGAAGTGGGCACAAAATACAGCAGGATGTGTATTTAAAAAATAAGGCCCAATTACTCATGTTTCTGTGAGATATATCAACAGGAGATTTAAAACAGAAACATATCAGAGATATCTAGATATTTAGTCCCTCCCTGTTCTACACAGATTCCTCTATCATGGGCCCTTCATCCCCAGAAAAACCTGCTTTCCCCAGAAGCTGGATTATCACATAGATACCTGCTGCTGGCTGCTTGTGTCTTTTCACAGCAGCAGTCACTGTGAAAGACGAGACAAGCACAGGAGCAATTCTAGTAGGGACTGGAAGAGAGTTAACAAACAGTAAACTCTGGGTGTATGTGTCGTGTGCTTGAGGTTTCATATCCTTGCCTGCCTCGGTCATTCTGTCATCTGAGTTCTTCACACTGTGCCTCTAATCCCTACACACTGGTATGGATATGACCAAGACCCCTGCAGGAGATGGGAAGATGGATTTGATTGTTCCAATCCAGCACTTTGCAGCAGGATTCACATCAAGTCTGACTCATACTCTGGGCATCAGAGCAACCTCAGCAGGTGATGTGTCATCACAAGCCCCTCACATCTTCCTACTTTGCTTTGCTCCCCCCAGTGCAAAAGGCCGTACCTGGTGAGTTTTGGAGCGATTCTCTCAAATTCTGGGCAAGTCACCTGCCGCATATTGGCTTTTCAGAGCAAACATGTGTGGGGCACAAAGGAAATGGACTTGCTCAGACTTACAGTTTTTCCTCATGGGGAGAATTCCCAAACCATAACACGCAAACATTGCTCAGCAGATGACACGAAGGATTAAATTTAAGAAGCTGAAGATGGTTCATTTGCACATCTCTGATTGCAGCTTACATCTGTGCTGTTACAGTAATTGCTGTGAAAGCTACAGCTGAAACACTATTAACTGATCCTGAAAGGTCAGGGACAGCCCTGAAAAGGGGCCCCCAGACCAGAGTGACACAGCCTGTAAAATCTGGGGAAGTTAGGAGTTAGAAGCTGGGCCTCTTGCGACCAAAGGATAAAGTAGAACATCGGCCAACACATTTATTCGTGCTGCAGTCCCCTTTGTCTCCAAGCACCTGAGAGATTTGGCCTTAATAAATCTGCTGATGAGCCCAAACCCTTGCAAGTACCTGCACATCAACATAGTCACCCTGCTGGGAGGGAGACAGAGAAATAGGAAGGGATAAGGACACAAAGGCTTCTCAGAAGATCCATATGGCTTGATGCAGTAGACTGTAAATAGCTAGAGGCATGTAGGGCTCACCATGGTATAGTCCTGCGAGGAGGCAGGACTCTGTAGGGAGCACAAGCACACCAGACACCTGCTAACATCACCCAAAATAAACAGGAAGGTTCACAAGCTCTGTTCAGAAAAAAAAAAATTAAAAGCAGACAAGACAAGTTGAAAGCTTTGCCTGGCAAAGCATACCATGGGTTGAAAACCATCAAAGGTGTCAACACTAAAGGTCAGTGTATTTAATTAGTCACAGGAATGCCTACCTGTGAGTTGCTGCCAATGAAAAATCAGCAATTACCTTTCATGTTTAAACAACCTTGCACAGTGTTTTACATAACAAGGTGTGTATCACCACTCAAGTTTAAATGGGACTATTACAATCAACCACTATAATAAGCAGCCGTGCAAGGCAAGAAATTCCTGATTAGAACTTCTATAGCAGATGCATAACTCCAGGATGTTTGCTCCCTTCATGTTTTGTACCAGCTCTACTCAGTGAGGCAAACCACGTTCAACTTGTTTTAAATACTTAATCAACCTACTCAATGATTCCTTGGGGATTTCTGAGATAGCAGTTCATTGCCATGAAGGACATGTGTCCACTGTGTTAACCCATGAATATGGGGTATTGTATTGCACTTGTCTGATAATTTTGAGGAACAGGGGGTGGTATATCCAGAAGGTTATTGAAAAACAGAAGGAGGAGTTATTTCTGTTTAATAGCCAGCTTTTACACAGCACAACTAGAACAAACACACATATTGGATGCAGCGATGTAGTCGTCCCCATTGATAAGTTGCAGGAAGACTGAGATGTCTCAGTTATAAAGAGTCCATTTTCCTTTTAAAGCCACATATCTTGGCAGCTTATGCCGCTAAAGAGAGCTACATTTCCCCAAAATCACTTCTCCAGTCCAGTTCCTCACGTGGCATCACCAGCATTTGTGCCAGGACCACCACCAGGACAGCTCGATGCACCCGGGAAAGAAGATGCTGAGGCAGCAGCCTGGCCAAACCACTGCCTGCCAAGCCTACCCAACAGGCACCAGGACGAATTACCTAGCTGATTTGAATTTTAGAAGCCCCAGGAGGCCTGTGGAAAGCCAACCCAAAAGCCCCATCACTTTACACACTCATTAAAAACGAAGTCACTTATCTTCAGAAGGGTGGTACAGGAATTCACTCACACAATGAATTTAGTGAAAGCCCCTCCATGCAGCCACTTACACCAACAGTGTTAGAGCTGAGTGTCCATGCTTTGTAAGCATTGATGCTGCTTTGTATTCTTACTTTCATGGAACTGTTCCAGGAGAGTTTTTGACAAATAATTCTAGGAAAATGCTCACTTGTAATAATCCAACATTTTTCATGAAAAAAATATAACATTTTAAATATTGGAATATTTTTTGCCTTGGGAAAGCAGGTTTTGCACAAAAAGCTATTCTCTATGCCATACAGTCTACTGCTTCATTTCATGAAGTGATCAACACTAGGTCCTTTAGATAAACAAACCTGAACAGAAAAACACATTTCATTTTCACGATGTGTTTACATAATTGGCTTTCTCATGCTAGTCTGAAGACATGATTTTTTTGGTGCTGGGCAGGGCTAGCTGTTTTCTGACAAAAAACTTGCCATAGTCAAAGACTTAAAATGATTAGTGGAATTGCAAAGGCAGGAATTTAAGTGGCATTTAAAAAAAAAGCAATACACATCTTCAGCTTCCCCTCTTCCCCTAGAAACCCCCAAACCAAAGCTAACCCCAGCTTATGACTGAAAACTGTGACTGCCTCAAACATTCATGAGTAGGAATTTGTTCATACTTGAATTTGTACATAACCTTGTTACACAGGTTTCAGAACACAGAAAGACTCAAAGTGCTGCATTTGGTCTGATACCACTGTTATGAACAAAGAAAAAAACAACAAACAGAATAGCAGTCAGTACCTGAAAGGAGCTTTGTGCAAAAACAATAGTAAAAATGCCATATGTTCTAAAGTTCAGGTTTTTATTAAAGTTAATTTTCTGTATCTTTACTGTACCAGTAGTCTTTTGATAGAAGCTTCTCCTCCCCTCCTCTTTTAATAGTGAATGAACTTTTATAAAGGATTTTACATTAGAAAGCACTTATATTCTGAAGTAGAGAAGTACTTTTATACTTTTCTACAGGGATAATCATGTGCTTCTACTGCAAATGAACAGGTCTGAGAAATTTTAGCATGTAATATACTGAATACATAGACTTTGTCTGTTCCTTCACACGGGTGATACTTTAACAGCAGGAAAATTAACCTACTCCATTTGTCTTACTCTATAACACAAGACACACACTCAATATTTTGTGAAAGGCAACTAAGGAAGGTTGGGATTTATCCCCTATCTTTTTCCTCCAAAGGACTTTCAGGTGACTTCACCAACTTTCACCTTGACAGCCAGGTTCCTTCTGAGGTGAAAAGCTCACTCGATTTTTGCTGGAGGTGGTGGGTTGATCCCAGTAAACAGATAAAACACCCTCACAAGTTGCTCTCCCACTCCTCCCTCCCTCCAGGTCGGGGAAGAAACAGAAGTGAGGTAAGAAGATTTGTGGATGAAGATAATACTTTAACAGGGAGAGCAAGAGGTGCACGTGCAAGCAAAGCAGAAGAACGAATTCGTTCATGACTTCCCACCATCAGGAAGATGTCCAGCCACTTCCTGGAGAGTGGGGTCAGAGTAGGGGATAGAAAGCCTTCACACTGTGCAAGTACCATCCAGCACCAGCCAAAATGCTGGGATTTTATCAACATGCTATTTTAGGCACAAACCTACACCACCAGACCCAGTCCCCCAGGACAGCTGCTTGCCCCCCAGTCCCTCTGTGCTGGGTTTGGCTGGGGTAGAGACCATTTTCTTCAAAGTGGCTGTTAAGGGGTTGTGTTCTAGATCTGTGCTGAACACAGGGTTGATAATATAGAGATGTTTTTGTTATTGCAGAGCAGGGCTTACACAGAGCCAAGGGCTTTCCTGCTTTTCTGACTGCCATGCTGGTGAGGAGGCTGGGAGTGCCTGGGGAACTGGGAGGAGACACAGCTGGGACAGGTGACCCCAGCTGAGCAAAGGGATATTCCAGACTGTACGACATCACACTCAGTAAATAAAGTGGGGAAGGAAGAAGGAGGAAGGGGGGGACATTTGGAATCACCTCGCTTGTCTTCCCAAGTCACTGCTACACACGTGATGGGGCCCTGCTTTCCTGGAGGTGGCTCAGCACCTACCTCCCTGTGGGATGCAGGGAACGAATTCCTTGCTTTGCTTGTATGCATGGCTTTTGCTTTCCCTATTAAACTGTCTCTATCTCAACCACAAGTTTTCTCACTTTTACCCTGAGCTGATTCTCTCCCCTCAATCCTGCTGGTGGGGGAGTGAGTGTCTGTGTGGGGCTTGGCTGCTGGTGGGGGTTAAACACCCTCTCTCCAGTAGAGAACAGAAAACAGACCAGAGTTGGTTTCTTTTTTATGAAAGACTAAGACTGCTACTGGAAAGTAGCACAACAAAAAAATGACCACAGGGAAAATGCTACAACATTACAGCATTTGCATCTTAGTGTTTGCAGTTCAGTGTTTGAAGACATTGCAGACAGACTCTCTTCCTAAGAAGGGAAGAGGGTTTTTTGTCATAAACCTCATATCATTAGCAGAGACTGAATATTCAATGCATTAAATTTACATCATTCTGTCACAGACTGTCCTTGTTCTATACATTAAAATTACAATCTGCAAGGCATAGTCAGAAGAAACAAGCAAGTTTAGAGAGAGTTCCCTCTTAGCTTTTAACAGTGCTGAAGATTACCTCGGAGTCAAATGGCATGGGTGATTAGTGCTGCATCAATCTCCTAATACTGAGAAAGCACTGTGTTTGTCTTACCTTTATAAGACAGTTTTCAGGCCTAGTTCAATTAAACACTTAAGTCTTTTTTCAGTGTTCAGAATAGTTATGTAAATGTGCAAAAACATCAGCGGAGACTTACTTCAATACATACACGTTCTTACATTTTCTCCTCATTTTTTTTAGGCTTTACTTTATCATGAATATCCAAGACCTATTTATATTTACAGGGTATATATTGTACTCACAGGCATGAAAAATACAATTTGTCTCATCCAGTGAGTCACCATTAGCTTTTGTTTTTACCTTTCTATAAGCGGATATTTTTAACGTAATCAACTGGAGTTATTTTTACCCAACAATTTATGTAATTGTTTTTAATAAGATCAGTCATATGTCAGACCGTCACTATTACTAAAGCTTATTTTCAGATAAATCAAAAATGGAAAAGCCTACATAAAGGAAACATTTCATGAAGAAGGAAATATTTCTCTCCATATAAGGGCAAAATGACCAAAACTTCTGCATTTTCTCTCTTTTTTTTTTTTTCCCCAATGCTCATGAGGCTTTCAGAAAGATGCTGCTTTTCTCCTAAAGAATTTAAAACCAACTCTACATAATCTGGAAACTTAAACACAATTAAAAAATAAGTTTGGCAAAAAAGCCAGTGCTCCATCAGAGCAAAAAACCCTCACCCTCAACCCCTTCAGAAGACTTGCACCATATACTATGAGGTTTGAACACACACATATCCTTGGTAAAAAACTTCTAATTAATTAAAGATTGTTACAAAGATGTCACTTATAGGCTGATTTTTATGAATTTCAGATCTTAGATAGGGTATGATGTATGAAAATATGTAAAATACTGGTTCATCTCTGTAGCAGTACTTCAATGATGACAACACACCCAGTTTGGAAACATCAGGCAAAGATAAAACTCTTAAATGCTGAATACTTAAATTCCTCAGAAAGGGAGTAATTTATGAAACAGGAGACAGACAAATCAGGCACCTTAACATATCCTGAACAGAATATCCACATCTATTTAAGTTTAAGGAAACAATTCCTGCTGTTCATTCAGTTAACCCTCTCCCTTCACTACTAACGAGTTACTTTTAAGCTCTGAGAATGGAGACTTAAACAAACAGGGAGTTCTTCCTTTAACCATTATTGAGCCATTAAGAACCTGGAGTCATGAAAAAAAAAAAGGGGAGGAAAAACAAAACTATTTCAAGCTGCTTAAAACATCATTTGAGAGCAGAACTGTGACTGACAGATTAACACAGAAAAATATCACCTTCCATTGTCTGCTTACCCAGTTTGTTGTCTTACAGCCAGTCTCCTTTTGGCAGAGTATCAGCTACACCACATTCCTGTCTTTCAGAGCACATAGTTAACAAACTTCTCACTAAATTTAATATAAAAAGCAGGAAAAATTTCCTAGGGAAAAAAAAAAAACCAGAAAGCTCAAACAGGTTTTTTTCCACTAAAATCACTTTTCCTGAAGTACTCACCAAGCTGAAATAACCACTTCATTCTTCATCTTCAAAATAAACCTCAGGATAGTAAGGTTTGAATTGTGGGAGGAGGAGAAAACAGCAGGGAAATCAAAACTTATTGCTCACAGAATACACCAGTCTAGTGGGTGCCTTCCTGTTATCTCAATAACCACCTGGTTCAGAGAATAACCTGAATTATTAAGTACAAAGAACCATTCAGCACACACAATGCAAGATGGAAGGAAGGTCAGCCTGAATCTTCAGATAAACTGGCAGGTGGAGACGAGCTTGAGCTCTCATTGACTGTGAGAGAGACTGTGGAGCAACAGCTTCTGGGGACAGAGCTACCAGTACTCTTACAGGTGACAGGGAAGTATATATCTCTAAATGTTGAATTATAAATCCTTACCAGCCCTTTCAACCAAGAAAGGCTAACTTTAAAGAGGATTCTTTCATTACATCGAAATATCCGTGGAGAGTTTTGTACCCTGGGATATATCACCATGGGCCACTTAATTTACTCCTGTGACAGAGCCAAAGAGGACTGATTTGAGGTGCACCCAAGCAGATAAAGCTCTGGAGCTCATGTCCTTCTCAGAAGGAATCTGAGGCTTCAACCAGTCATGGTGACAGGCAGCTACAAACCTCAGTGCATGATGGCAAGGAAGGACCTTGGTTGCAATCTGAGTGGCACCAGATCCAAGGTGAAAGCTGAATTTTTCTTCGTAATCCATCAAAATTCAAAGAGCAGGAGCAAGAAATTGGCTTTCCGTGGGTATTACAAGGAAAAATTTTCCAGTCTTACAAGACAGGCAGGAGTACACTCACCACTGAAATGTAGAGGTGGATTCCAAAAAAGCCCTAATTATTATATTTCTTGTACTTACACGTTCATCTTACACATTTTGTAGTTTGCTTTTATTAATCTATCACTATATCAAAGAAAATGAGCACAGGACAAATATTCTACCAGTTTCAGAGTATTTATGACCAGGATAAGTTCCTGATTTCAAGACAGAGTAAAATCTAATCTGTCTTCCAGTGTTAAGACTACTGTACAATTGTTTTACAATACAAGCAATGAAACCGTATATGAATTTATTTTCTCCTCCTCAGAGTTTATTTTGCATGTAATTTTACAGTTTATACTTCACATCATACATTTATTCCTTCTCTTGAAAAAAGGTTTGACACAGACGCTTGCCTTGCATTACATTTTGAAACCTGGAACTGGTGCCAGTAAAAAAAACAAACCACCCTATAAAACATATTAGATCAATACAATGTAAATATAACATGTATTAGAAGTTGCTCGTTATTTCACTACAAGGAAAACAATCTGGGGAAAAAAAACAACCAAAGATAATCAGTTCCAGTTGCTAAAACAGTTCTGTATATTTTATTTAAAGTCATAGCGTAACAGGAATGCTTTTATTAGCCCACAACCAAACAATGATCAAACTGGTGTAGAGGAAAACGAAGCATGATCCTATAGTACCCAACTGCAATATAAGATTCTCTGTCACACAGAACATATCAGACTGGGGATGTTCACAAAGTCCTTTCAGTGTGAACTCTGCAAAAGACTGTTTTCCATCATGCTGCATTATTCCATCCCTTATTTTGCTTAAGAAGTAAGCCACAAGTAAGCATTCCAAGAACTGTGAATAGATTTTTCGGTGTTGGCACAACTATTCAGTAATTTACACAATGGTTCACGAAGGAAACTGGGTAAAATTATGACTTGGAAATGGTCACGGACATCTTCCTCTTTGGCTATTTTAAAAGTTAAGACATTCATTTCAGAACCAATTCAAATTTTTAAATTAATGGAACAAAATAAAGCATGTCTCGTTAATTTGGTATTAATTTTCCAGAATACTCTGCAACATTTTCAAATATACAAAATCTTACTCTTTACAAAAAAAAGTTGTAGCTCATGAAGGAACTCACTTGAATTATCTTAGCAGCACTCCAATAATTAACTATCTTAATTTTAATCAAAAAAACACCTTAATTTGATCACTGTATTTTGAGACTGCTTCTTCACGAGAAGCAATGTTTCAAAAGTCATAAAAGTGCAAGAACATCATCATGTTCCAAGCTGAAAGGCAGCTTCTGGAAGTAGTGAAATCAGTGTTGCAAGGTCCTGATGTCAGTGGAATAAATCCAGTGGGAAGAACTACACTTTAAATACGTCTTCCAGTGTGGTATCATTGCAGTAAGAACAAAACACACTTCTCACTGAACACTGAAGTGATCTAAATGAAATAGTTGTGTAATTTTTGTCCAGCTGTAGCAAGTGAGATGGACAAACTAAGTGATTTGGGTGGGAGTAAATAAGCAGCACACACCAGAGCATCAGCCAGGTCGCCAGTGGATCGGCCAGCTCCTTTTGCTGTTCAGCATTAGTTGTGCATTTTTAATTACATAAAAAATGGCAAAGTACGATACTCTCAGAGGACCTTCTCATCCATTTGGATAAACATTTCTAATTCCATGCTGGACTTCATTGAAGAAGAGGAGCCTCAAATTAGGTCCCACAAACCATTAAGGCTGCCTTTTAGCCAAAAACTTCTGTTTTATTTAAGCAAACTACTTACTTTTAGTAAGAAGCATTCATATATAATGAACATTTGGATTCACTATCAAAATGAGGATCACAAGAAATTACAAACTTTGGAGCAGGATCACTCTTATTATTCCTGATAAAATTCTGTAAACAACAGTTTAATTGAGAATACCTGCTGCTCTGCAACACCTTAAGTGTAATTTTGTACTACTAGAACTACAAACCCAACATTTTCCTTTCTGCCTCTTCGTAGAGTTTCCTCAAAAGAGGATCTAGCAAGTCAAGAGCTCTGCAATTATATGTGAATATTAATCTTACATTTTAAACACCTAATATTACTATACTCAGTTTCAGAAAGCCTCCTTAGAGCAAGTTTTGTTATACTTAGTACTAGCACAGTGTTTCAGCACTTCTTCTATGACTTGCTTCTTCAGTGGTAGTTACAGAGAACTTCATTTTGGGATATCCATATTCTGAAGCACAAGAGCCACTCTGCTTGGAATGTACACCTGGTGAAAATATGACAAGAACAAGAATAGCTGAAAAAAGCATAAACCTTTACGGGAGACAACTTCGAAATAACAGTTTGTTTAAAAAAAAAAATTAACTGCTCAAAATCTGTCATTTGTGCAGTGCTGTGGGTCATCACATTTTTAAAGAACGACTGCTTAGTCCCCAGCATTTGAATTACACAGGATAACCTAAAAATTTAAAAGACAGCTTGATTGCAACCTCTTTTCTAATTTTTTTTTTTTTTTAATGCACGTATTTTACCTCGATCTATTTTAGGTGGCTACCAGTAGAGGGCCTCATTGACTCACAATGACCGGTTTCAAAAACCTGAGGACGTGTAGGTCAACAGACCGTACGATGACAAATGGCAAAGTTTCACAACACCCTTCTGCTGTGAATTAAAGCTGCCCCAAGGGCTGTGATGTCATTTCATACAGGTAAATACCAGCAACATGACACAGCAGCATATTCTTCTCACTCTTGGTACCTATGGAGTGTCAGTGTCCCAGCAATAAAACTCACTTTCAAGACCGGACAGAATCAAAATTAACCGTTTAAATTATCGCGTTTCCTTGCCCTTTTTCCTGGATACCATGAAAAAAACCTCAAACGCATATAATCAAAAAAACTCCTCATAGATCACACAGAAGAACTCGTGGCAATATATTTTACATGACATTCCTTCCAAGCAGAGCAGAGTCACAATCTGCAAACAAGACCGATATGTACTATCTCCCAATTACCTTGATATATGGTACTCCATCAATTGTCAAGCCTATGAATGTGTTCTCTGAATAAGTCAATAAAAATGCAATTATAAAAGGTAACACAAGATTGAAGATTATGGGCTTCATTCTGACAATGTCCTCTTTCAGGCTACCCTTCATCCCAGTGGAATGCCTAATATTCTGCAATTCCAGCTATGTTATCTGCTAACTAGAGCCTGATGGCATGAAAGGCTTTCATTGTTTTCAAAACAGAATAAAGCAATGAAGCAAAAAGCTTTAGGAAAAGGAGAAAAAGGAAAAGAACAGCTGATCTTCATTGAACCAGACAGAGCTACGTCCAACGCTTCTTGAAAGGCAGTGAACACAATGATTTCCCCTTAAGGTTTCAGTGATAAATAGCTTCTATAAATCTGTGCAGGAGAGGAAATACTTAATGAAGTCAACTACCTCAAAACATATAGATAAAGCAGAGATTTTGAAATTGTGTATTGAGAAATTCAGCGCTCTGGGTTTGGATAATGAAGTGAGAAGGGAGAAGGAACAAACAGAAATAAGTTTTCTAGCAGAGAATTTGCAAAATGTTACTTCAGTTAAGGGAATAAAAATTAACATTAATACAGGACACAGCAATTCTCAATTATATTCTGGTCAATAATATGTCAGCTCTTCGGAGGAGTAAATTAGCCCAGCTCCTTTAAAGTCAATTTACATCAGCTGAGAGAGAACCTGGGAGCAGTGTGGAAGCATCCCACTCCAACCACTTCACTGCCAATCAGAATTTTAAAACTGGCTTAAGCACAATTTCAGAACTTGTGCAGATGACTGTATTTAGACTAACCACAGATATGTTTTCCATTTGCCATGAAGGTATGTATCTGCCAGCTTATTACTTTAGTCACCTGTTTCTTCCTTACCTAGGCAAATTCAATATGCATTTTAGTGTCTTTTTTTGTCTTGGTGGTCTCCTTGCTAAATCATAGAATAGCTACATATGGCACTATCTCCTAATCTCAACTTATTTCGTTGATCAGTGCAACCATCTCCAAGGCTGTTTACTACAAAAAGCAACAATTAAGGCATGAACAATGAATAAATATTAATTATTGATTAATAATCACAAATAAGATGATTAATTATTCATTACACTGGTGTAAATTTTTTTAGAAAGGAAAAATACTACACAAGTACTTGGTAATTCCTGTTACAAATATATAGGTAGTATTTCTCCTTCCCAGCCCACTGGTATTTCAGGAAATACAACAGTGAATGTGCTCTGGGCTTTATTATTTATTTGAACAGACAGAAGTCAGAACATTTGTGTAATGGACTGAGGGAGATATATGTCTATCTATAAATAGAGCAGTAAAAGTATATAGAGGTGTCCTGATTAAAACCATTATAGGAAATCTAAGTATTCATCAGCAAGAGACATTATGAGAGATGTGCAATTTCTGACTGTTCCCATACCCTGGGAAGAGGGTCTCAGAAGTTTATTTTGTTGCTGAATTATGTGCTTTCAATTACCTGCTTCAGTTCTATTGATTTCTGCTCTTCTAACCTGCTGCTTCTGACCACAAGGTTTTTCTCATTCACGTCTCCTTCACCATTTCACAAGGCTCACTTGACGAACGTGGACAGAAGTGAAAGCCCAAAGAACAGAGCACTAAAGAGAATGTCATCTCAACTAACCCACGTCTTGACTATCATTCAATCAAACCACCCTCACAAGCTCTCTTCTGTTTCAAGCTTTCTGTTCATCTTGAACATCCTTCTCAGCGCTTTCCTCCCCTTCAGGCTCACCCATGTTGGAAAGAGCCTCAGGAAGCCCAGATTCCTTGAGCTCTGAAGTCAAACCAAGTTATTCAGGGCTTGAGATCTCTCAGTGAATCATCTCTCTACTTTCTGTACTGATTGCTTAATTATTACCTCAAGTCCTCTAAGGTGTTACGGAAAATCTGCTATTTTAGGAAGCCATAAAGACGTCTAAAAACACACATATGAAGCCTCATAAGGCCTTTTCTGATAGGGGACTAGAATATGGAGACTGGAAAACATCAGGTCTGTTTGGGACAGTTAAGATGATTCAGCTTTAAAGATGAAGTTTTTGACAAAGTTAACGTTCAAACATTTAGCCATCAAATAATATTGAAATATTCTTTTTTCCTCAATGGAATATTTGGCAGGAATGAAGTAAAGTAACTGTGGTTGACTTCACCAGCAGATGTGCTACCAGAGAGGATGACGGAGGATAGGAATCTTGTTTATAAGTCAAATACAAAACTGTTTTTTTTTATCCCCTTTGACCTTTTTTATACTGCATGTCCATTTAAACTATGAGTAAATTATACTGTCTGAAACTAGGCATACCCCACAAAGATTAAGGCCTCTGGCACTAAAATAGCATAGCCACATACAGAGGCAAAACAAACAAACAAACAAAAAAGAGGTTTATTATAATCAACCTGTTTTCCAACAACATACAAATGGAGTTCTATCAAGATCATAGTCTATTCATGATGGCTAATTCAAAAACAGGGAAAAAAACCTTGTACTACTACTGGCCAGAAGCATAAGATGCTTTTCAGCCAAATGATTACTCATATTTTTTTTCCCTGTGAATATCCAGATAATTTCAAGAAAAAAAAGCAATTAGGAAAGCTCAGAAGAACACAGGAACACCACGTGCAGGGAGCACTTGTGAACAGCAGCGACTGTAAGCAGAAACCTCACCTCACATATTCTAGGAGAGGACTAAAAGACACAGCCATGTCCAAATGTATCTAAAACCCCCCAAGCAAGAGGTTCTGCAAACGACAACTGCAACTTTCAGATCTGTCAGACTAATTCAGGACCAGCTGCAAGCACAACTGAAATTGGCTGGAACTCCAGCGAACTCCTCTTCATCCTACTTTCAGGACTGGAAAGCACCAAGCCCTAAAAATAATTTCAAGGTCATTTTGTAACAGATGGGAGAATTACTAGAACTCAGAGCTAGATCAGGCACTGCAGAAAAATATTTGATAGCACATATTGCAGCTGGTAGATGCAGAAGGCAATGTCACAAGAGTCTGTGCCAACACTATTCCAAACTTTTAATTAAAATGAGGGCTTTAGATAATCTCATGTCTCTGTATCACTACTGATTGTCAGACACTGACACTATTCTGAGAATATAACTAACCATCAATGAATAAAATAGACGGTAGCTTTTGCTTTTTGACTATAATTTACTATACAAAACCTCAGACATTTTGGTTATCATTTTGCCAGATATTGCACATGACAAAGGAGGTATGCTTAAAATAAGGTAAAGTTCTGCCTTTCAATTTGTTTTTTCAATTTTACAGCTGAACAGAATGAATATGCAGAAAATAATTTCTTAGACTGCCTTGCTTCATTTATGTAAAAGACCATATACTGCACAGGCTGTATCTCAGAATTTCTCCTCTATTACCTTCTGCACTCTTTTTCCAGTTTATGAAAGGGTACTTTAAAAAAGACAACGAAAACCCCTGACAAACAAGTAGACTGAAAACTAAGATAGGATGAAACAAAATTACCAACAGAGTAACTTTGGAATCATTGCATTTGCTGGTGGTTTTAAGAAGCCAAACGATCGATGAAGATGAGCAAATAAATCTATAAGTCTTAAATCATCAAGAGGTAAAAATAACAAAAGACCTTTCTGGTAATAAAGTCTTGCTGATTCCCTCAGTTAGAACAGTTAAGTTTCTAGCTACAAACATTCTTTCATTTAATCTGTATATCTGTGCATGGCAGGGGAGAAAACAGTTAAAGATTACATCAGTCCCTTAAAATTCAATACATAAATCCTTATCATGAAAGTTATTCAAATGAGTTTTCAAAGCTAAGGTCACTAAAAGCTTTTAGATCATTTCACTCTATGTGAGTACTTTAATCTGTCAATAGACTCAAGGAAGCAGGAAGTTGCACTTTGACCTTGAATAGTATACATTAAAGTAAAGGTTAAAAACCCAACCCTGTAATAAAGACACTCTTAAAATAAACTATATAATTTCAGTTTCATTTAATGTGATAAGATTATATCAGTGAATTCCAAAAATAATCAGAAAAAAGACAGCACTGGAAGACAGGAGAAAAAGAACACTTTGACATCTATTTGTTTTTTAACTAACTGAAATGAACGACAGAAAAAGTAAACCTAAAAGTTGAACTATGTTAAACAATTATATTTCTTGATAAACCATATACTACTTTTCCAATGACACAACATACTCTGTAATATTCCATTTAATCTGCTTATTAATCAAGTCTGTTGGTCCATGAAGTACAAACCTCACTATTTTCACATAAATCCTAACTTCTGGTGTGATCAAAAAAAAAATTTACTAGGACACACATTGATATCCAGTTCTTTTTTACAGCAAAATTCAGTCAAGTTGGAGACTTCAGAAAAGACCAACAAAATATTTGGAATGACATGTGTTATAAAAAAATCATTGCTTTTCTTCCTCCTGCCCCAAATCTAAGTTTCACATCCAACTATAAAAGCAAAGTAACTAAACAAATTACTTCATCCCTAAAGGGGCACTAGGATCTGACTGGAGTTGAAATGTGTGTGCAGCACTTAATTTACATCTTACAAAGAGATGATAAGACATAAAAAACAGAAGCCTTGAAAAAAGCACACATCTTTTATAAAACATACCCCAAAAAGCTATTATGAGAATAACACGGTGGAGATGTAAACAGAAATAAAGCTGTGCTAAAAAGAATCTATTCTTACAGTGACAAAACGGTTCACAGCTTATTAGAAAGTTTGATAATGTGGAAAGTTATGCACATTTCACACATTTGTTAATAACCAAGAACAGAACAAGCAGTGAAATGGAAAAAAAATTATAATAATTATTTACATAAGTCACATAACAAAGAACTTTTTTGTGCGTTTTTCTATGCAGTTTTCAAGGTTTGTCTGATGACTTTGAAATCTGGCCCTTTAGAGCTTCACTAAACAAGCCTGAAAATTGTACAGAGAAAGGCCTAGCAGTGCTTACAAAGCTTCCTCTTCATCCAGGGTTCTTTGCACCAAGAATTTCCCATCTCTCTTTTCTCATTTTGCTATGTCACCTTGAATATTTCTTTTATTAGGTGATGTTTCCAGAACGAATCCTGTCACATTTCATCTTCTGTTTTCGTAACACATTTGTGTGCTATTTAAGCTTGACTTGAGAAGCAGAATTATTGCATGTGATTTCATTTTGTCACAACCCTCTGGGCATGTTTTGCTGACAGTGTTTACTTACACACCTTAAGGGAGGCGTATCTGTCATTAAAAAATTACTTCTTTGAAGTTCGTGGTAGAGGAAGAACTAAAATTTTTGAAGCAATAAACTAAAGTCTCATGTATTGTGTAAAGAGAATAAAATAATTGTTAAACAGCAGGAAAAGAACTTCCATGAGTTTATTGGGGTGGCATCATATGCTTTTTGAAAAGAAATTGGAAGGGAAGACTTCTACTTGGATTTTAGAAACTGCTATTAAGACTAAAGCAACTCCCAAGCAGGACAAATTACCCAAGAACTTGGATGCAAATTGCTATTTAAAATAAAACATCTCTGTTTTACTGCAAAACAGCTGCTGGAGGCATTTACTGGAACCTTTGCTCCTTCTTAGTTGAAGATCTATCCTGCTGAATTTAGCCCAGTTTTCCAGATTTTTTCAACTTGCTTACTTTTACTCTGTGTCCTTTAGTGAGTATTTTACCTTTATTTGGTGCCATCCTCTGGGGGGGTCGCTGGAGGTGGTCTGTGAATTGAATTGCTGAAGGACACAAGAGAAAGTTTACCCGACCCACACTGCTGGGTTTCTTTCTAACCTACAGGTTGCCATTGCCATGCCACAGCTTATGCTACAAAAGTGCATTTGCTGCTTCGTTTGTCACATGCCTCATCTTCCACATGCTCCTGGCAAACAGCATCTGCACATCTTTTTTTTTCCCCCTGTCTTCAACGACTTGCACTCACCCTCTAACAGGCTAAATGTGAAATGAACATTCCAAATTCCAGTTAATTGGCTCGCAAAAGTTCAGTTAGTGGTAGATAATTAAGATGCTCTCCAATCACCAAGGCAAGGTGTTTGAATTGGACACATGAAGCAAGAACTCTGGAGGCATTAATTTGCTACATAACCTCATGTTTCTTTGCCTGCAAATTAGCACAAATACTTACCCACACTTTGAGGGCATTGTCACATGCATACACTTTAAAAAAAAAAAAATCCCCAAAATATTCCCAAGATCCTTTACACCAGGCACAACGAAAGCACAAGAATTCTTTCATGTTTTAAACTATATTTTAAATCAAGCAAACGAAAGAAATGCCAATATTCTGAATGCAATGAAAGAAAGAGAGAGATTAAAAGTGACAATAATTCTCAGGAGTTTAGATCTTATGAGAAACGTTAAGAAGTGACACTAGAAATTCATGTCTCCATTCTGTCATGGAAGAGGAGTGGCTCTCACAAATCATTTTTGTAGGCTAAGATTACAAGTGTAAGTTATTTATAAGTGTTTATATGTATCAATATACCTATGCATGGAGACACACACCCATCCACCCATATACATGGTTTAGATATAAAAATCTTCTCAGTGATATATGCATTTTCAGAATCTTTTCACTGACCTCTTGCCTTAATTCACAGCCTTTTTGCATCTTATTTTCTTGTGCATGTGAACATACAACCACATACACATAATGTGAAAACTTACAAAGAGTGGGAAAGACGTGCATATACGTATACATGCATAAAGAATAGGAAAAATGACATTTTAAAATTGTTAATTGTGGTGATTGATTTCGAGAGTAGTTAGGAAAGGTAGAGTTTTATTAGTGATCATCTCAGCTAACAGAAATTGTATGCAAGGATGTGCTTCCCACTCCATCTCAAGTGACTTGTGGGAAAGTCTTTATCCATTATTCATATCACTTTAGGACTGGAAAGTCTTAAAATTCTTGATGTGAACCAAGAAATCTTGTTTCATTTTGCAAGGTTTTTCTGTAAACTGAGGAGGAGAAATGCATGATTTGCTCAAACTTGTATTTGTGGAGTTAAGAACATGACTTTAAGAAAGCCAAGCAAGATTCAGTTTCTACAGAGCTTTAAATCAAAAGCAAGCATGAAGATGGAGCTTCTTAGGCATGAAAATAAAGCAAATTATAATAATAAAAATGGCAACTCAAAAGCATATCAGTAGGCTTTCATGCATGTTGGCAAGGAGCACTGTGTGCCAGACACTAAAAGAGTGCACAGAAATTTAAAAGTAGTGTTGAAGAAGAAAAATCAGTTAACAGTATTAGTTATAATCAAACCATAACATTGTTATCTCTCCTGTATTTACACAAAGGCTGATTTCAGAAAATAAATCAAAACTACAACCCCCCCCAAAATACTAGAATAGACTCCATATTTGTGAAAAACAAACAAACAAACAAAAAAAAAAGGCAAAACTTACACAGATGAAAGTAGAATTAAAAAAAATAAATCTTGCTTACCATAATTGAATGAGGTCGATAATTGTGAGCAAATTCTTCAGAGAAGTACTCTGTATTGTGGTCCAGCCTTTGATGCCCTCCATATTCTCCAGCATCAGAATCCAGAAGGATTTTATACTTAAAAAAAAACTGTTAAAGAACTAAGCCAAGTTACTTTAAACTGGGAAAGAAATCAAAGCAAAAAAATCTAGAAGAACTGCAGTAACTAATATAACTAATATACTCAATATAAAGCACAAACAATAATAAAATTTAAGCAAAGAGTGGAAAACCGAAGAACACATAGAAGTTGTATCACATTTTGTCCTGCAAATTTAATTTTAGCACAGTAACTCATATTAAGGAAAGTACCTTCCAGTCTCTTCTGCAATCTGCCATGTAAGTTTATAGCATTACAGCAGCTCTGCCCAGCACTTCAGGTGAAGAACTAGACAAAAAATGTTCCATTAAACAAAATGATGCATTTGAGTTGCATTTAAGAAGCAACATAATTGTGACTGTGTTCAGCAACATTTTATGGTCTGTCAGAACCTGATCAATGAGAAAAAGATGATTTTACATAAGAAAACCCCATAACTTCTTTCAGAGTTTTCTGGAAAAGAGTTTGAGTTCTTATAGCACAGAGGAACAAAAAGAAAGTATATTTAATAGAAGACTTTTTAAGAGATAAACATTCTGACTGCAGTTGTTACAATGGTGTGAACTATTTAACGAAGTGTAACAATGAGTTGAAATATCTGTACAGATACTTAAAAGGATTCAAACAGATTTAGCAAATAATAAAAGGTAAAGTTGAAAGAATAAAATCAGAAAGCGTAAGGGAATAAATGAGGAGACAAAGAGCTAACTCACATTCAAAAGTGAATTTCTTCTTATTTAGGACAACAACAAATAGAATATTTTAATTTTATGAATATTTCAGTGCCTTTTAGGTTCTTGATTGGGCATAATTAAAGCATCCTTTTCCCTCCTGAAGTTACAACAGAAAGCAATCTCTACTCCCCACCACCCGAAAAAGAGAAGGAAATAACAGTGCTCCAAAATCCACAATCTGCTTCCTCAATTCTAAGCCATGGAAGAATCTTATTTTCCTACAGCTTGTATTTAATAGGATTAGGGATGAAGGAAGGAACAGTCCTTCAAAGTCAGTGGTTCTTAAACTGCTCTTGCCCTTCTGTGTTTGCTCAACCTGTTTGAAAGTAGGCCTGCTCAAAAATGTGATATTAACAGAATTGTTTTTCAGTCTGTTTGCACAACTCACTCTCAGATGAGCTGGGAAATTTCCCAGCCACCAGCCTTACTGACTGAAATCTCCAGTGACAAAGGAGACTGAAGCATGACATAACAAAAGTAACTGCAAATTTACTCTGAGACACTCGAGTATAAAAGATTGCACAGGTTTTGCTGACAAAGGCAACAAAGAAAAACAGATGCACAGGAGGGGAAAAAGCAAAGCTGTCAATTAGCTACCAGATCACTAATGGTAACTAATCCCTTCCCCACAAGAATTTGCAGCACAATGAGAGAAGTGTCCAAAACTGCTAAGTTAGTTTCTGATTTCTACAGGGCAGGTGCCCAAAGATCACCACATTCTCTGGCAAAATCTTCATGATTGTTACCTTTTTTTTAAAAAACCACATAAGTTAGGAAAATTCCACTTTGCCAACTTCAGTCCTCAATGGCTTTTTTAGATGCACTATATACACACACCTATGCCCTCTATTTTACAAACACATTCAAATTATCATTCATTTTATTGTAATGCACAACATACAAAACTATAAGCTACAACTTCTAGTCACTCTCTTCAGCGTCCTTTTAGCATCAGCAATGTCTGCTACTATTCCTATATATATAAAATGATATTCTGTATATTTTATTAACATGGCAAGAGAATATCTCCGTCAAGCATTTCACTCCTTGCTTCTGTGATCGACACTGTACATTAAATTTAATAATTTATCAATGTTGCAGAAAGCCCTGACATGTTTAATGATTCCCTTAAAACTAGTTACAGCAAATGCCATTGTTATGGCTATGGTATTTTAAAAACAATTTATAAAATTGTGCCTGGATTGCTAGAGAGCAATGCTAAAGTTAATATCACTGTGTCTGCACGTGTATAGCATATTTCATGTAAATACTGTTAACCAGATCCTGAACAAAGGGATCAAAAAAGAATTTTAAGATCTTCACAAATTGGGTATTTTGCTGGAAAAAGAATTAACTAGTTTGGTAAACATGCCCATTTGCCTTCCGACTTAAAACCTCACAAAAAAGTCACTTTCCACATTTCAGAATTTTACAAGCATCTGGTTTTCTGAAGACTACTTTCACTAAAACATTAAACAATAGTTGTGCATTTTAATTAAGCACATAATAAAAGTATTTCCTTTTGCAGTGAGCTCTCTTGTTTTAGTGACAGACTGTTGGAAATACTAACCTGTATTCTCATTGGAAAAAAAAAAAAGCCTGATTTGTGTTCAGTTTGGTGCTCCAACTAAATTTATTGCCCAATATGGGGGAGGAGAGCAGCAAAATCCATGAAGTCTTGTATGGATAGAGCTGCAAATAGAAAAGCTGACACATTATCTACCATATTACTTACTGAATTATTATGCTTTTACAATATTTTGAAATAAATATTTTAGTGTAATTTTAACATAACCTTATGCATGTTTAATAACATATTTGCAGGGTAAATGCAAGTCACAAAATAGGATAATTTGGATTTTGTTCCTCAATCCTTATATTTATAAAACAACCCAAGTGCTATATGTGGGGGTGATGGTCCAGCTTCATTTAAAGCTTTGCAGAAAAGGAGGTAAGAATTTCTACTGACCAGCTGTAAAATGATGTAAGGTTTATTGACTATTTATAGAGAAACTCCTCTTATCTCTACAGTCTGGTTTGGTTTATCTATCACAAACCAAATACATTCAAATAATATTAAACAGATTGGGTCCTCTGTATTACATGCAACTGCCTTGTTACAGAGATTATCCATCAACTTAGAAAGCCTGGGCACAACTGAGCAGGACTCAGGAAGATATTAAAAAAGATTACAGGTGATCTTGATTGTTTCATGTCCATCCTTTCATAATCTGTTTTAAAATCAGGAGTAGGAACTGCTGTATATTGTACAATGACCTGTGTTGCCTAAATAAGCATCCATATTTCTGTCTTTCTGGTGCTTTCCAGACATGCAACTAGTGCATGGTTGTGTATGTAAATATTTATTTTCTTTTAAATTCACATGTAAATCAGCTCTCATTTTCTCACTGCACTTCAATATACAAAAGATTACCTAATTAAGATTTCATCTTTATCTCTTGCTTGGCTAAAAGCAAAGGATATGGTTCTGGCAACAGAGATGGGATGAAGATAAAAGTACAGAGCAAAAAAAAAAGATAAAAAACTGTGCTGAAACATTTAATACAGAAGCTAAAAGGACAAAATATATGCATTAAGACACAGTAAGGAAAGTAAGAACTTGGTCATTAAATGCCCCATAAACACAGGGAAAATGAAGGAAAAGGCACTTTCAAGTAGGACTGTAAAGAGTCCAAAGTGGTTAGGCCATTCTGTTTTTAATAAAAAAAAACAGCAAAATTAATTTCAAGACAAAGGGCACCTCTGTTTCTCCTCTCCACACACTGCTAATTTTGGAGAAGACTAATTGACAGAAAGCATTTGAGGATATTTGACTGAATTTGGCAGTGAAATTAAACACCTTGTCCTGATGAAATTCAGCTCAGAACATTTAGAAGAACTATTTAGCACTCAACTCATGAACATGTACTGAGGAGAAAGGGGGTACTGTAGCTTTTTTCTTCAACAAAATATATATGTCTTTTGCTTAAACCAAATGCAAATTTAGAGATATGTAAATCCATATTGGTTAGCAATCAAACATGAAATGCAGATTTATTTTTGTGCCAAGATAACAAACCTTGCTTAAAAAGGGGGGAGATATATACATATAGACCTCCAACAGAGCACAAAAATTGTTCAACAAAAGCCAGTGTGGGACCTTCAGGAAGGAAAAGGAGTAATTTCTGAAGACTTTAAGCCTCTTTCCTGTTCTGTTCTTTCTCCATCCTTTCAGCCACGTTCCTTTTGAACAGAGGAAAGAAAGTATCCGTATTGAATTTTTACTGCAGACTGGCCTTGGAACCCAACCACTACCCCACAGAAAGGCCCTAGTCAGTATTAAAACCATAAAACTGGAAACTTATGGATGGTTTTCCTTTTAACATTCAAAGTTTTATCTACAATCAGAGAACCAGAGACAGCTGACCTAGATGTTGATTATTCATCTACCTCGAAACTGAAGCAAATTAGGCCAAAATAATTTGTTAGTTCAAGCTGCCTGTTTCTCGTGAAAAGGCTTCTGAAAGAGCATAATTTATGAAGGAAAATTCCAGCACAAGCACAGAAGTGTTTTCCTTTTGCCTTCACATAACGACACAGAAACTGGGCAATAGAAGATGCCACTCTAATTAGTTACACCGACTGATAGTGCTGCAAACCTGTGTCTTTTCCCATGCAGATCAAAGATTCATTCCCACATTAGCATGCTGTATTTCTCATTCACACCTATTAACCTTAGGTATCAACTACCTTGATAGAATTTAGCATTTGACTGATCCTAAATTAAGGGTTTTTTTATCTCGAGGTGCCAGATACCCCCTGAATTCTAACAGGCAGGGACAGTTACACAACTGCACTTCAAAGCAGTCTGTGAAGCAGCTTCTTTGCCTTCAGCAATTGCACACCAGTGACTCATTCAAGTGACCTTACGTGCTCATTAGGAGCTCTAGGTGCATGCTGTAAATGTCAGAGAGCCTGAATTAATGTGTGGTGGGTTTTTTTTTTCCTTAAGTGTGTTTTTGCTGCATTTTGATGACAGTATTTGTGATCCCCCCCCAAGCCTCGCCTGGCTATTTGCTTATGGACAACTCTGACCTCAAATTATGGAATCCTAGAATATGCTGAGTTGGAAGAGACCCACAAGGATCAAAGTCCAACTTCTGGCCTTGCATAGGACATCCCAAGAATCACACTGTGTGCCTGAAAGTATTGTCCAAATGCTTGAACTCTGCCAGGCTTGGTGCTGTGATCACTTCCCTGGGGAGTCTGTTCCAGTGTCCAACTTTTTCCTAACCTTTTCCTAATATCTAACCAAGCCTCCCCTTACACAGCTTCACAATATTCCCTCGGGTCCTGTCACTGGTCTTTAGAGAGGAAAGATCACTGCCTGAATGTTCTTAAGCACCCTAAATTCAGGGCACTCTGGAGTTCCTTCTCTCTAGGATTAAAATGCTTTGATATGCCACACTATGCAAAAATGGCAATGTGTAACACAAAGAAACCACTTTTCCCCATGACTTTTTTTTCTTGCTTTACCAGTATATGACAGGAGTTGGACCCGATGGTCCTTGTGGGTCCCTTCCAACTCAGCATATTCTGTAATTCTGTGAAACAAAATTCTTCCAGCAAATCGGCATTAATTTTTTGAATCTCCCTCAGTGCTAAGAATTTGGACACAAATGCAAAACCAGCCAATTACTCAAGAGCAATCATTTACTGCTTAGCTGATCCAAGAGCAAATTTTCAGTCCACCCAGTCTTGAAACAGAAACTGTGCAGCCTTCCTGATGCAGGTTTACACTGATGCATTTTCCTGTGTGACTGGCTGCACAGCATCACCTTACTGTGGTCACTCTCTGTACTTCATTTAAGTTTACTTGCTTTTTCATGCTTCAACACAGTTCCAGGGAGCAAGGAATCACAAGTCTTCAAACTGCAATTTTTTCACTCATGCTATCTTCAAAAGTATCTCTTATTAAAAAAGCTAAATTTCTAAATTACTTTTTTGCTGTAAACAATTAAAGCAAGATTATACTGACGAGTAATTTCTTACCTTTTCACTACAGTTTGCATTTGCATTAGAAAACAGAAATAAAACCAGCTTTCAACTTCTAAAACTTTTCTGCACAAGCAAAATGGCAAAGAAAAGGATATTTTCCTGGAGTTTCAATACCCACTCTGTAGTCCACGTAACTTTGATATGGATGGAAGTTAAAAATAAAAACAAGCCTTGCTCTCTCAAACGCTATGACCTTATTGCCTTCATGCTTTTCACTCACATAGGCCTGGGAAAGAAAGGAAAAAGAAAATAAAACGACAAACCAAACAAAAAAAGTTTAAAATATTTAATTTCTAACAGAATTAACAAAAACAAGAACTCTCCCACTGTTTCCATATCTCATTTCAATAACTTAAAGATTCCAAAAACAAAGATATGGATGTTAACATGCAAACCAAAATTGTTTACCTATGCAATGTTGTCTAAAGTTTTTGATTACTAAAGTGTAGCTGACAGTTTTTATAAGGTAATAAAAAAATCAAAGGGGTAGATACCTGGCTGGCATAGAACACTTGACAAATTCTTGCTCAAAGGTTCATAACATGGTCTTTTTATCACACTTTCCCTCAGTAAAAAAATGAATTTGTTTTATCAAATGAAATATTCAACCTACTTGTTATGGGGATCTGCATCCCACCTACTGTTATTAACTTAGAAAATCAAGGTTTTTTGTTTGTTTTTTTAGAAATCTGTCAGAAATAGCTTTGCTAAGCCACATTAAACTGCTGCACATACCACCTTTTTCTATTTGCTAAAGCCATTATTAAATAACTAGATATCAATCAAAAGAAATTATTTAAAGTGGATTATGTCCAATATGAAATAATTAAACACTGAGAAATTACAATAATTGAGTTTCTTTCATAAAAGTTACAGTGTACACTTAAATAAAAAATGCAAATACAAAAAAGGTAAGTTGAAGAGTGGGAGACTATTATTGAAAGTTTTTTCTCAGAACCAGAGTAATTATTTTTATAAAGTGTATTGTCAGAACAACTTACACTTTCCCTAAGCAACACTTGGATTTGATTATGGACAATTTCATTGTCTGCTTTATCTAATCCACAGTTACTAAACAAACATAGGAAAAAATAATAGGAAAAGACCTTGCTATGAAGCTAAGAGGAGACTGTTTCGGATTTCTACTATCTGTGGAAGATATTTCAGTGCCATGTTTTGACAACTTGAAATATATGGTGAGGCCTTAAGCAAGGCATAATAAAGTGCTGTTTAAAATTTCTGCATGCAAATTTGGTATTGCTGTTATTCTGAACATGTACCCAAATGGTGACTAGAACTTATCATTTAGTCTGTACAGCTTACCTGGGGAGATGCAAGCCAGCCAAATCTTTCCTCCAATCTATTCATATCTCTATCAAAGGCATTTAGGAATTTATAGCGAAGAAGATCATCCTCAGTAAGATTAAACTGTCTCCTGGCATAGTGGTAGCTCTCATTATTCCCTATTCTGGGGAAGTCAAGCCATTCTGGATGTCCAAATTCATTACCTGTATTTAAAAATATTAAGGATCTGTGAAATTACACACTAAAAATACACTAAACCCGCAGAAGTAAAATATATTAATGTATAACTTCCCACAAGTTAGAAATTCCAAACAATATGTTTCTCTATATAAACTGATAATTTTATTATTAATATGTCTCTCAGAACTTCCACATTTGTTAGCAGATTTGTTTTGGCCAGAGCAAAATATCCACGGACTCCAGGGGAAGTAAAAAGTAATGAATAAACTATAAATTCCATGCTATCATGCCATGCTTAAAAATTTCCCATTCCCATCCCTCAACAGAGGCAAGACAAATTCAGTCATCTGGGATACAAGTTTTACAGTCACTGTGAAACCTAAACCCATCACTTTAATAGTAAAAGTCTGTTGGTTTAGAGTCCAGTTCTGGGCTCCTGAGTACAAGAGAGCCATGAAGCTCCTGGAGCAGGTCCAGGGGAGGGCAACAGAGATGATTAAGGGGCTGGAGCATCTCTCACGGGAAAAGGCTGAGGGAGCTGGGCCTGTTCAGCCTCGAGAAGAGATGACTGAGAAGGGACCTCATCAGTGTCCATCAGCACCCAAAGGGAGAGTGGCAAGAGGATGGATCAGGCTCTGTTTGGTGGCACTAAGGAATAGAATGAGAGATAACAGCAAAAAACTGATGCACAGGAAGCTTCATCTGAACACGAGGAAGAACTTCTTGACTGTGCAAGTGACCACTCACTGGAACAGACTGCCCAGAGAGGGTGTGGAGCCTCCTTTCTGGAGATATTCAGGAACCATCTGGATGCAAACCTGTGCAATGTGCTCTGGGATGACCCTGCTTGAGCAGGGAGGTTGGACCAGATGACCCACTGAGGTCCTTTCCAACCTGACCCATTCCATGATTCTGTGAAATCAGAGCTGCCATTCACATAACCACAGAGAGAGAAACCTCCCATTTTATCCACTGAACTCCAAACAATCAAAAGACCAGTTGCATGCACTTTGACCACCTTTTCAAGACTTTTTATCTTGGCAATGAATACTTGCATTATATTTTCCAGTGATATAAAAAGTAACTATTAAAAAAGATGACTTGAATCTCAGTTCCTGGCTTTCTAGAAAAATTCAAAAAGACATTCCAGTTCAAGCAGCAGCCTAGGTAGCAGACAGTAAAGCACAATGCTTCACGATGATGCATTTAGTATTTGATACTGAAAACCAGTGTGACAATTTGGGGATCCAACAGTATGTCTCAATTCAGCAACTTTACAAGAGCAGCTCCTTTTCCAAACATAACACACTGTCACGAGCACCAGAGACACATTTCAGGCTGTGATGAGGGATGTTTGAGTGCTGTGTCCCTCTGTGTGCCTATCAGTTCAGGTCCCTTTGCACATGTGTAAATGCCATTATATTTCAATTTGGTTTTTTACAGCACTATGCTTCATAAGTCTCATCCTGATTATCTTGCCCACACTACTGAGCAGACTTCACTTGAAGACAAAGGTTCATTCAGGCTTGGATTACACTCCTTTAAAAAAGAAGGAAAAAGACTGTCATTTAATCAAGAAAAAGATTAGCTTTTCTTACATAGAACCTCCAAAGCAAATCTCAGCTGTCAAAGCTAAGGATTCACAGCAAGACCTCATTTGGGACTCAGTATTTGAGTGATTTTCATGTATCCAAACTTTTCTTGGTTTATATATTGCCCTTATTAAATCTGAGATACATTCAAGTGGATTTGATGATCCTAACTCATGCTGTAACCTGCTGCCTAGCAGACTCTCAGTCGTTTTGGACGATTCATTTTACACAGGATCAAAATATGTCAAGTACTTTGAAAGTTAAACGCTCATTTCAAAACCTATGAACAGCTGGTTCACGAAAACCATTTTGGAGATTGCACAACACCTCCTCACCACAAAACAGAGACAATAATGGGGTACCCGGAAATATATGTAAGGAAAAACATTTCTACAAGCTGTTCCTCAAGTTTTATCAACGAGCTGGAGGTTTGTGGACCGACAAAGGGCAGGGATGCTGGGGGAAGGTAAGTGTTTCCTGGCTGGATACCCTGCATGTGCAGCCCTGATGCTTCTGCTGTCTCACCCAGCCTGCACTGCCTGGAGGGCCTGGAGCAGTGACAGCTATGGACTTATACTTCTGCAGCGATTTTTGTGTAATTCCATGCTTCACAGGAACAAAGAAATGACCAGAGAACAAAAGAGAAAAGCCTCATATATATATTTAGGAGAATCCTTCAGAGAGGTATCCGCTTTGTAAACGAGCTGACAGGTTGTAAATTAAATTTCCCATTCAAAAGCTAAACCACTAAATTTCATATTCAGCTCAGAACTGGAGACAAATATAAAAGAATCAGAACCACAGCAGGGCTTTCAAAATGACCTTGGAATAATGCTGGACTGAGCTCTTAAACTGTGCTAAGAATACGGTTTGGAAAATGAGGAAAGATATTGCTACAAAACAGACACTGTATCTAACCAAATTCAATATTCTCTGAAGAGCTGGGCAAGGTATTACCTTCTTTCGTGATCTGCACACTATTGAAAAGATACACTACATGAGACAGCTCAGGTAAAGACAAGAAAAAACATCAGAAAGTCAGAGATAATACATATCTTGAAACAACAGCCAAGGAAAGCATACCTATTTGTTCAAGAAAAAAAACAAAACAAAGCAAAACAAAAATGGAGGAAATAAGCAACAGAAGATAGCAAATAAATTAGACTAAACTAGCTCATCATTTCCACAGATTATTTCACTGTAAGTAGAGCATACTTCCTCCATGGCTTTGCCTACTTCCCCACCACAGTAACTAGTGTTGTTCCAATGCTGTGTTTTGTTGCTTTGTGTTTGTGTTTTTTTTTTTAAAACAAAAACAATACAAGTGCAGAAAAATCCAAAAAAGCAGTCTTAATTTCCTAACTATTACTAATGGCTATGAAGAAAAAAAGGGAATTTAGCACAGTGCAACAACTTGACAGAAGACTAAAATACTTGCTGTGGTCAGAAAAGCACGTTGAGGGTCTAAATACTGCACACACTTTGACACTGTTTCCAGGGGCAACTTCTGCACCACATACTCATGAGACTTTTGCATAAGCTGCTTGATTTTAAGAGGGCCTTTTGATTTCTCTTTATAGAAAGAAAAACAGAAGTCCACAAGTTATAACTGAGTGAAATCAAGTAGGTTACCTTGGTGATGTTTTTAACTGTGGTATAGGGAAAAGGAACTAACATGTAGGATGTAGCAGGCCTATCAATAAACTCCCAAGATGATTCTGCACTTGAGATGCATTAAGGCTATGCATCCCTTAAAAAAACCCCACATCCCATACCTCTTTTTTTTTGTTTGTTATTTTTTTCCTAGTTTAAGTTTATAACAAATTCCAGGAGGGACTAGGGAAGGGAAGGCACAGGTAAGGGACCAGGACTTACTTCTGGAGACAACTACTGGTGGTACCTGTGAAGTGTGCTCTGCGTCCTTCCCCACATTCCACTTCCATTCTTGTGAAAGTCCCTAAGCACAGAAGTACTGCTGGGATTTCTTTTCCTCTAATTAATTTACTCCTTGATGTAAAGGTTCAAACTACAGATTGACAAGGAGCCAGCTGCCACAAATGATGCAAATCAAGACAATGGAACTAATGGGGGGAGGGGGGCAGAGAACAAAGCTGAAAATTGGGAAATTTTGATTAGAGAAACAAAACAAAGACAAATCCTTGAAGTGCAATGCATACTAATTTTATCTAGGAATTGATTCAAGTTTGCTATTTCCTGAATATTGCACATACTGGACAACCTTTCTACGTAAAAGATTTCAAGATCACAATTACAACAAATAAATTGACTACCTATCACCATAATAAAAATTTTTATCATGCCTGTTTATTAGGCTAGAAATGCATTTACACCACAAAGAAGTTACACTGCTGCTGATTGCTTTGAGGTTGTGCCCCACAGGTCATTCAAGTTTTCTTGATCTCTCTTCTTTAGACATGTTCACTAGCAACTCCTACACAAAGATTCAGGCTTAGCAGAACTGAAGGGATATCTAAAAGATGGAGCAGGCAGTGTCAAGAGATGTTTGTATTTTGAATTAAATATGACACTTAATTCTTAATTAAGTATGAATTTAACGTCATTGCCTTTGTGAACAATGATGACAGTGCAACAATCTGCAGATGATAAATAGAATCAGTGTAAGTCAGATCTAGACAGCATGTGATATTTACTGTTATTTCAAAAAATAAACACTTCAAACAATGAATCCTCATTTGCCCTAGTTGTGAAGCTCTTGGATTTTAAGTGATTCTGATACTCTGCATTTACTCATATTTGTACCAAATCTTCTTAACGTTCATTACTACCAAAACCAAATAAGAAACACTATATTGCCTTCAAATGATGAGAGAATGAGCTTCATTGCCAGCATTCATTTAGTCTTGTAATCCATGCAAAATTAAAATAAAATGAAATTCCAAACGTGCTCCTCCCAAAACACTAGGGTTAGATGACTCCAAGACATTCATATTTTCTTTTAATCCTCTAGCACTTGTATTCAGCGACATATTGGGTCAGAAAAGACGAACAAAATCAATTTAGGTAAAAAATTCAATTGTAACTCCTGCATAAAGAAGAACCAGACCAGCTATGGAATGAAATCCTGAGGAATTCCATTGGAATGTCTCACTTGTTTCCCTCCCATTCCCACTTCCTATCAAGTTTGGTCTGTCTTCACTCATTTCCTACTGATATTTAAATGTTAGGAGTTTTTGTACCATACGATTTTATAACATCGATAAGAGAGTTCCAAGCTCTTAAAGGAGATAATTTCCCACTTGTCCCAACAAAAATTCCAACCACACTAAATGGCATTGTTCTGTTCTCATATTTCAAACCTACAAATCTCTTTTTTCAGATCAGTTACAGAAAAATAAAAAAAACAAACCAAGTAACAAGAAAAGAGCAATTCTGCTATGATTTACTTTATTTTTCACCAGAAGCAGTGTGTGTGATGGTTATGCCAACATGTTTGTAATGCAGGGCTAAGAGCTGGACTCAATGAGCCTCGTGGATCTCTTCCAACTCAGCATATTCTGTGATTTACAGAGGAAAAAAAAAATAATTATCTGGAATAAATAATTCCAGATAAATAAAATAAACCACTATTCAGTGAAATAGTAGTAGTGTCACTGACAATGGTACTCAGTTCCTAAGGGCAGATGAATGTTTTCCCTTGAATGCTTTACTGAGCAGAGCTCAAGACTTTCTGCAATTCACACAAGAAATAAAGAGTACCATGAGAAGTTACTTAAACTAGAAGGGACCCTGAGAAGATGATTATTTTATTCGTTTACTCTTAGAAACTTTCAGTCCTGAAAGTTTACATTTCAGCACCCCTTTCCCAGTGTAGAATACAATATTTCAGATTTCAAATTTACTCCATGCCCTCATAGAGCACTTAAAAAAAATAAAAGTAGCAATTGAACTATTTGTGGTGCTTTTATGGTGAAACAGTTCCCATTTTGCTGTTTCCTGTTAGCTGCAACTTGGTAAAAACAAGAGAGTGACTTGGATGCTGTGGCATTTCCACCAGACTCTGTGTACATGCACAGTATACATTATTTAGGTAACCACTTCCAAGAGCTCACTAAAATATTAAAGAACAGAAATATTGCACAACACACTACAAAGGTTAAAAAAGAATAAAAACAACAAAACCAAAATTCAACAAAAACGTACAAAACCTATGTCAAGAAACTTTCTTGAACAGAAGATGCAGTCAGAGAAGTTTAGCTAAATGTGGTGCATTTCTGGGTATTCACTGGTACCACAACTAACAGGTTAAAGGGCCTGAAAAGTGAATCTAGGACCAGATTGGAGCAGGATAGAGGTCACACAAAGAAGGATATTCAGTAAACAGCAGTTTACTTACTGCTATCAATAAGTACAGAATTTCATTGTCCAACTTTGAAAGAGCACATAAAGGATGGAGAAAAAAAACATGTAAACTGAAAAAAAAGACCACATAAATAATATTTGATGCATAGGAAAATTAAAGCTTTTCATGTCAAGTAAATAAAAAAATTAAAGTTCAGTATTATTCTGTTCTTGCTACAGGAACAAATCTAGTTACTTCAATAACTATGAGTTTGTTAACAACACAAAATAAGAAAATTTTAAATTAAAGTTTGGGAAAAACTTCTTAAAAAGGAGAGGGGGGAAAAAAAAAAGGCATCCTAAAGCAAATGTTAGTAAGCAAAACAGAAAGAGATGGACTGTGAGAAGCCTTGCAGGTTGTGGAAAAGTAATCTGAAGGAAAAGAGAGACATGGGCATGGAGAAGAGGGAAGTAGCATAAGACAAAGCAAAGCATCAGACAGACAATGGTTAAATTAAATGGTTTTATCTGGGGTGAGGGAAAGGTAGGGAAGTAGTAAAGTACGTTTGCATAAGGGAGAAGTCATACCTAAAAGATATTTAGTGGTTTCTGTTACTTCTTTTTGCATATGCAGAGACATCTATTGTATCCCTACCAGCCTGACTGGACACGGTATTGTCACCCCAACCCTCACAAAGGTGAGAACAACACACAGAGAGCATCAACTCTCTTGTCTTCAGGCACTACTCAAATGCACAGAAGGTCCATCTGCAACTGGCACATCATCCATTCTGGGAAACTGGCTTCTTTCTTTTATATAAATAATTATATGCACTGCGAATATTTATATCTACATAACACACACTTCATATACAGAATTGATACAACAAGGGAAAAAAAAGGCAGAAAAAACACTGGTTGAAAACTTATTCCACTGTCTACACACCAGGTAGGTCATCCTTATGCCAAAGTAGGAGAAAGCAAACAAACAAAAGAACTGAAAGGTCTTGTTTTCTTGAAACAGTACAAATCAGCCATCAAAGTACACTTCTGGTTACAGGTCTAAACCTTTTCTTACCTTATGTCCTTATGTACATTCCCAAGACTCTTCCTAGACTCACATATCACTGCTTTGAGAATACATTAAAGCTTCTTTCTGCCAGCTGCCTCCTGCCCTCCATCTGAGGCTGACTTGACCCTGCCATGCTGAGAATGTATTTATAAACTTCCTGAAAACATTTGCTTTAAAAAAAACCATCTTCTCAAGACCTTCACGGTTTTAACCATCTCTCATTTGCTGTTGTTTCCAGTGAACCCAGGTGTTTTCAAAACCAGAACGATGTGCTTACTGTAAAAGTCTTTGCAAAGGAACAGAATCATACTGGCTTTTCCTCAAAGAAATGGAAAACTCCAAACAGCCACCACTGCACCTGAAGCAAGTGGTACCTGGGCACGGTGGCACAGCTCTTGGAGTCCAGAGACTTGCCCTTGATGTGCTCAGTCTCAAGGCTGTGGCTGCCAATGATGGTATTTCTAAGTTCCCATATCAGATGCGTTTTACTGCAATTAAGGAAATGGAGGTGTTTTTTTTTTTTCCTGACTGTTACGTACGTGATTTGTGAATTTTGAAGGGACAACCAGTATCCTGCCTGCAGGACTTGGCCCTGTTTCGAAGCAAACTGTTACTGTAATGTCTCATCATTGTGAACTTGCATATAGATAAATATATATAAACATAACAGGGGAAAAAGGTAATGAAATGGTTTATTTTTGTTTCTAAACACAGTTCTACACAACGGCTGAAATCTTAGGTGTAACTGGCATCTAACTGGAGCCAGACTTCAGATATGCGAGGATATTTGCCTAAGAATTACTTGGAACAAATAGAAAAATGGTAAAATCAAGCAGAAAAACAGCTCTAGAGCCAGGCACATTGCATGTGAGCTAGTCCTTTTCTGGAATAATTCCAGTGTGCAACATTCTCCCTGCAGAAGACTTCACTACAACAGAGACCACGCTATCCACACGTTTTTCAGCAGTGCATTCACAAGTTGAGTTGTGCTACCTGTCTGCTCACTCCTCAATCTCTTTGTGAAAATACACAGGAGATAGTTAGTTCATGTTGGTAGGTTATCAGTGTTCTTTTCTAATGGACATTCTCCAGATTTATGAGGGCAGCCAGGCTGAAACACGGCTTGCACTTCAAACACAAGGTTGCAGGGTTGTGACAGCCCTGTTGAGGAGCTCATTTCTTGTTCTCTGATAGCATTTCATTGATATCTATTCCTTCAAAGATCTGCTTCACCTATTTAGTAATCCTGGAGTCAGAGATGCCTATCTGTGAGCGTGGTCATCAGCAGGTCTCTGAGACATGGCTTGTAAGACACATCCCAGCACTACACTTGGCTTTGAGATATGAAACAAATGGGAAAGTTATGCAGAGGACCGAAGAAAGAGCAACAGCATAACCTGACATATTTGTGTCAGGCTCCAGCTGAATGCCACGTGAACTTTCAGTGCTTAAATAGCCCACACTTTACATCCAAGCCCACACTTTACATCCAGCACAGTTCTGGTGAATAGACAATGAACTGACCTGCTGTGAGTGAACACAAACCCTGTATAATCAGGTCTGGACACAGTTTAGTCTCCAAGACTTATCTCTGAGATAATTTGTAAAGCTCAAAGGCCTTCTATGAGTCTTTGCACAAAACAACAACAACAAAAACAAAGATGTGGAAATCAGCATGGAAAATAAAATTCAATATCCTAATCTCAAAATAAAAGTTTAAAGAAAGAAAAGGAATACAAATTTTGATATCAACTTATAGAACTCCCATGCATCTTGAATGTTAGCAGAGAATTTCACCACATTGAAGTGCGAAAAAACAGTGAAATGATTCTGAAATAAGCCACACATCATATTTTATAAGAAAATGTGTATATTAAAATCCTTCCAGGTTCCTTATTCATCAACTAAACATCATGGCAACATATGGCAAAGAAGTTTTTGACCATAATCACATCTTCCAATTACATACTGTTCAGAAAATAGAGATGGGTAAGATACAGAGGTTTTTTCAAAGTGTTCAATTATTATGGAGTTTGACAACATCACTCCAGCATAATGCATGGGGTGCTTGGTCAGTAAACCCAAACTGCTCGTTAAGGAGAAAGGCAAGTGCTGTGACCCAGAATTGCTTATTAGCAATGTTTCAGAATACAGAAAGCCTTACAGAATGAGAAGAGTTGCAAGCGTTTTTTAAAGTCAGGTTTCTCTTACAGAACGTTCCCAAATAATTTGTTTCAAGAAATAGACTTGCCTCAGTGAGCTGATAAAAAACACAGCACTGGCAAATCCAGACTTCCTGCTGTTCAGCCGTGCATTTTCTCTCTACAATTACTTCAGTTCCACTACTTAGCAGGAAAACATTTAAATTTTTACTGTCCTCCTGCCTTGCAGCAAAAGCATGTAAGAGACTGATGCTAAATAATCGTGTACTGAGGATTCAAGGTTAGATCAGGTTAGTTTGTTGTTGTTTAGGTTTTTTTTTTTGTTTGCAGTTTATGTGGTTGTCTTTGTTTTTACCCCATAGATGAAAATAAATGCCAGCTACTGACACTGGCAAAGATTGGCCAACTATTCCTTTTGCATCAGGGCTACTGCTGAGGGATGAATGAAATATTAGCCATCTGTAAAATTCAAACGTGCTGGGGAAAATGTAAACACAGAATCCACATTTTGAGAGTCATACACTTTGTTAATAGTTTAAAATAATACTGAGATATTATATAATCTGTTTTCCTATACAGTTATTAAAGTAAATATGACACAGGAGATAAAATTCTTTCTGTGAATCTTCTTATGTGTAGACAAAAGACACTGTGGGCAACAAATAAAACCAAACACCTCATCCAGCCACTTTCGAATGCTCACACTAAACCAGTTTCTGACATCAATACACTGCATGAACTCTAATAGGTAAAAGGGCCCAAAATATCACCCAGATACAAATGCTTGAATTGGTGGCTAATTTGTGTGACTGGAGTTATTTAAACCAACAATGGAGTTGGAGGAAAGGAGAAAGTAAAGGGAGAATCAGATCCAGCAGAAATTGGACAACCATGTTCATAAAAAAGCCAAGATGCTGCATCAGAAGGGGTAGAGGCCCTTGCTGAGTTTAGGGCTAGCAGGGATTGAACCACCCTGCCAATCACAGGGATTGAAAGGCCAAAAATCCAGCTGAAGCTCTGAGCTGGCATTCGCTGCCTCCTGTTGCTCATCAGCTGCACTGGGCTTCCTCACAGGGAAAAGATTAACTCTGCTCCAGCCCAGCCCAGCCCACTTGGACTGCCAGCAGCGAGCAGCAGGAGCTGCTGCAAGTTCTCCAAGCCCAGCTGTTGATAAATGTTGGCACTTTGTCATGCTAAAAACTGCAACAGGCCACTGAAAAAGGAGCAGTGATGTTCTCACTGGTAGCCCACAGTCCCACTTCAAGCAGAGTAACTCTGCATAAGATATTATCCCGGGAAAGAGTGATAACTATGTCTGGTCACTAAGACAAATGTTGCTTTGGTGTTTTCTAGCTCTGTTTAAAGACAGCAGAAACATCAGCCCCAAAGCAGAGCACAACACAGTGTCATGCATTACTTTTTGGCATTTCCACTCAAACCAACACAATGCTCTGCTGGGTTTTAGAAGGAATCTTTATCTAATAACTGAAGTTAAAACATGTGGCTGTTCAAAAAACCATCTACCAGTAGTTCAGATAGATTGGACTGGTTAACAGAAAATGACAGTACCTGAAATCAAAACTGACTATTTAAGCTAGGAAAATACAAGCTTGCCAAAAACCTCCTTGTGGAAGTGTGAATATTTTGAGCAACCTGAGGAGAAAAGAGGTAGCCTTGGAAGTTTCACATTCTCATTTGGCCTGTGCAAAATGAAACAGTACATTTACATTATGATTCATTTTCCTTCTGTTTACTAGAAAATAAATACATGAAACAAGTACCATAACCAAGTTTAAACTCTACCAAGAGGGAATAATTTCCTGATTTTTCCTCTCCCAAAAATTCGACTTTTCCTCTTAATCTGGAAAGAAAATTAGCTTTAAAATGTACTGTTATTCCAAAGAACAAAACTGCTGCCTTGCACTGTGTTTGAAAAGCAGTATCCTCAGTGGATGGTCAATATTTATGCTAGTATAAACATAATTAATGTGTGTATCAGAAGAACAACCCCCACCAATTTACGTACTTTTTGCATTCATTGTTCTGGAGTCTTTCGTTTCCTTCAACTTGTTCATTTTTAGCTTCAGAGGGTTTTTTTTTTGTTTGTTCTGTTTTGTTTTCTGGGGGATTTTCTCCTTTAAGATAGTCTTACATAAGAAATGAAAGATGATGAGTAGTTTATGTAAGCCTCTAACCAGACACTTGAAAGCGATTTTTCTAAGTGATGTTTATTAGTTTTAGCATATTTCAAGACTGCTAGCATAATAATCTTATAGTGACAGCATAATCTGCTGCAAGATCTCTGCTCGTTAGAGTCAATCATAACCAGGATGTCTAGGGCAAGATTATTTGTATTGTTGGTGGGGTTTTTGTTTGGTTGGGTTTTTCTATGTGAAAAACATGGAAAGTTTGGGTTTTTTTCAGAGAGAACAGTTTTTTCAGAGAGAACAGTTAGAGATCAGGAGTCAGGGTCTTTGCCACTTTGTCATGCTAAAAAAAGGGGCAGGTTTTAAGAAGAGTCTCATCTGCCTGACAATCAACTGAATCAATGAATGACCATCAGTCAGTACATTGAACTGACTAAGGAATTCACTGTTCAGTCCTGAAGCAGAAAATATATAGTTTGAATTGAAATGCCTTGTTTATCTGTAAATGAGATCTACTAAGGAAGATGCACAAAAGTTGTGTATCAATGAGAAAAACCTCTGATGATGTAATTCAAGGTATGTCCTGGTACTCTCCCTCTTACTAGAATAGGGACCAAATCTCATACAGTTTCTGAAGAGTTATTCTGAACTTTCTGCCAGATACCATGTGTCTGTCAGAGGGTGACTGCACCTGAATGATGTTAAAAATCAGAATTCATTTAAAATCATTGAGATGTGCTACTCCCACAAAAATACTTAGTCTTGAATGCTCACTGCTCCTAGATTTGCAATCGCATCATGTGGACATTACGCATTCATGTCTTATATGAAAGGAAGTGTTACAAAATTTGATTTTTAAGCAGCTCAAACCTAATCCTTGAGCCATCTTTAGTCACATCTCAGAGCTCACGAAGGAAAAGTTAAAATATCATAACAACATAATGCTTGCATATTGTTGAAATACTTTTGTGGCTCTTTACAACACCAGAATGGGATAAAGAAAGGCTGTAATTTAGAACCAGCCTTGAAGAGCATCCCTTTCTAATACTAATCTACAATTAGTACATTAGACACCAAAAATTTCTGATGCCATGTTATTTAGGCTATGAAATAAAAACCCAAAACCAAATGGTTTTGCATAACATAGACTTAGGAACTTTATGAAGCAGGTCTCTGTTTGGGTAACTGAGGAAGGTGCTTCCAGTCTGAGTGGCCACATGGAGACTGCAACTACAGCAAAGGCTACAGAGACCCTGGCAAGCAGACTGATGAACAAATGGGCTGGATTCACACTGTGAAGATAGTTTTGACTCACCTGGACATTAAATCAGGGTCAACACAACTGAGAAGTGGGTGAAAGAAAAAAAAACAAACCCACAGGGTTTAAAAAAAATTAGCAGGTATAGATATAGCCTGAAGCAAAACATTGTTCCTCAGATTAAAAAAAGGACTTGAAGAATTGATACTGATGGCACCTTTGCTGCAAAGAGCAGGTAAGTTATAAAATAACCACCAAAATCTGAAATCTCTAAGATCTGAGCACAATTGTCCAGTGAGGCCTTCATCTTTTTGCCTTTTTTTTTTTGCTTTTTGGCATGTGGGGAGACAGGAAAAAGTAAATCACAATATTGGGAGAACTGGGTGAAAACAAAATGTTTGTTGAAATTAAAAACATAAAAGAGGGAAACAAACTAGGCTAACTGCATGTTACCACAGCCTTTCAAAAATCAGTTGTGGCAGAAAATGCCCTTTCTGCATGTTTAGTTAATCCTTCACACTCTCCTTCCCTTGTACTTCTGAACAGGACACGCCTTACAAAAACTGCTTTAAGAGACATCAGAAGAGCCACAATGTGCTCTGGCTTAAGTGGCATTAGTCCACTCTTCTTCCTTCAGGTAATCATTCTCACTAGAGCCAGAAAGGCTAGAGAAAAGATTTTGGCCATTTGCTCCCCAGTAACAGGTTCATTTGATCACGGGCTTTTAGGAGGCACTCAGAGTGACACCAGGCAGAGCTTCTGCCAGTTTTCTATTTCGTCTACCAATTTGCAGGGTCCAGTACAGAAAACGGTTCCAATGACTGGGGAATCCCAGACACCCTAATGCACACTCCAGCATTTCCTGATGATGGTACATTACCCCTGTAACTCCAGATACACACCACCTCATGCATTAAGAATGCTGGTGTGAGGCACATGGGTCGAGCAGCAGGGGTTCACAAACCACAGCAGAGGACACTTGCTAGACTTCAAACCATTGGTGATGGTTTTTGGCTTTTTTTTTAAATTTGTAAGAGTCTCAGAAGAGTTAAAAAATGTCTAAGAACTTTCTATGACTGAGGCACTAAGGGTGACCAAAGTGACTTGCCTGAAGTGATGGGCATATACGCAATAAACCAGAAAAATACGGGTTTTTACAACTCCAGTTTACTTCTTGAACTTGAGAACCAGTCAAACAGGATTTTGTAATAAAAAGGAATCTAACCAACTCCTCCTGGGGGGCTTTGCTGGGAAGAGATCAAGTGCTCTTTCTTCCTGCCCCCATGGTGTGGGTGTCAGGAAAAGCTGCATTTTGGATGGTGTGTTCTTGTGACAGCTGGGGAAGGGATGACTCTGAACAAGTGTCCTCATAGATCAGAATGCTAAATTTTGCCTAGAGTTGTTCCCAGATTGCTTATCTGTCTTCACACTCATGGTTTTTTCAAATCACTTTGTTCAAAGGAGTTTAGAAAACAAGTAAATAGTTGAAAATGAACAATCTAGAACTCTGAACCTTTGAGATTCAACTTCAGATTCAACAACAGAGTTTCACCATGAGCTGTCCCCTCTCTTCATTCCATTACCTCATGCCTCTTTATTTGAGGATTAGAGCTATCCCTTCTGGCTTTGAAATTCAACAATTTGCTATATACACAGAGGCAAATATTCATCTTATACTCAAAACATATTTAAGTTAGCCCTAAGACCTGAATCAGCTGAAGGCATAACAAAGCTGTGAGTCTTTCAAGGCATAAATAACTAATAAGTTTAGATTTCTCTTGTGACACCAAGTTGATAGACACAAAATAAATTTACACTAATAAATGAGAATCAGAGTAGAAATTATTTCTAGATTACATTATGGCTGCTTAAAACATGATAAAATTTTAATTTGTTTTTCAGGTTTTGAAACAAATATTTCTGGATTAGTGCATAAAATAATACAAGCAATGTCATTTAAGTAGCCACCTTCAACTTTTTTCCTTGAGCAACTTTTTACTAAGAACATATTTTCATATGCATTTCTCCTTTCCCTACCCCAAAGTTTCACATAACTGCTGGAATTTATTCTGTACGCACGCATTCACTAATTTTTCAAAAATCTTATTTCCAAAAATAGCATTTTATTTCACTGAGATATGCATGTAGTCAAAGTGCTACGCTTCATGCTGTCTTTTCACTGTGTACAAAGAAGTGACACAACTTTCTTAAGGCCTAAGTTGAAAATGTACTGCAGCTCTATTTGGCTTTTTGTGCCTCTGAGAGAAAACTTCTCTGTCAAGGGAAAAAGCAAACTTTGATCTCAGGAAAAAAAAAGAAAACCAAACCTACTTCAATGTCTGAAAATCACTGTGTTACAACTGTCTGAGGAAAGCCAAATATGTACAAACACTAAGATGATTTCTCCTCTCCCCCTCCAGCAACGCCGTATGGAAACTCAAAGTGACAAAAGCAAAACACAAAACAAGAGACAAAAAGCCATCAGAGATTACGTGCACAAAGACATTTTGAATCTGGCATATGCAATATTTCTCGGTAATGATTTTTTATTCCTTTGTGGGTTTTTTCTTAAAAAAAAAATAAACTTGCTCAACTGATAAATGCTTTACATGGATCATCCATAAAAAAAAAAAAAGGGAAAAGAATCCTCTGAAATAAGTAAAATTACACCTTTATCTGCAAAAAATGATTTGCCAATGTCATTACTCATTCTGTTTTGCTCCATTTCATTCCTTTACACAGCCACACCACGGTGGGAGCTTATTTCACTACTCGTTTTTTTATTTAGATCTTAATGGGAATGTTTTCTTGTCAGAAAACAACATATCCTTTGAAAACCTGAGACCCCATGGTAACAGCAGGAGGGAGGAACAGAGAGACAGGGCTGTAATGTGTGACTAGTAAAAACTTCTCACCGCCCCGAGCCCCGTCTCTTGGTATCTCGCATCATCCCTCTATAAACCAGCAGATGAAAAAAAGTCTCCTTACAGAAAGATATGCTACAACTTCTAAACCAAATATGGTTGCTGCTGCTTTCTACAGGCTTTCCTCAATACACATTCCAAGCACAAACATTTCCACATTTCCATTTAGGCACTAAGGAGTGGAACAGAAACCTTCAGTCACTCATCATCCTGTTTTCCATCCCTTGTTCTGGAGTGCCCGGTCTCTCAAGCGTTCTCAACATTTTCATATCACAGAAAACAGCACAAATCAAAAACTTACCCAGAGAATATAACACGTAGACAGCTCTTTTACTAAGATAAATTCTACTTATTTCTACAGGCCTCTTCCCGGATTTAAGTTCTCAGAGACGAGCAACAGACTTAGTTCTGAATTCTTATGTGCAGTGTACAAACCAAGCAACAGCCTTCCATGTAGGCAATAAAACCCTAAAAATACAGTCTTTCTGGCCTACAAATATAAAACCAACTAGTAAATACAAGAAGGGACTTTCATAAATTTTCTGAAAACTTCAGCTATGTCTGGGTTGAACTCCAGAAAACGAAGACTGTTTTAAATGAAGATACTTCCCTGATTCATTTTCAGTCGAGACTCCCCATTCCCTCCCATACATAGAAAAGCAGCATATTAATAAATAGCTACTATATTTCTAAGACTAGTCATAGTCAGCACTGTAAGCAGCTTAGTGCAATATTGACTTTTTTTTTTTTTTTTCCCTCCCCTTCCAAACAGAACAATAAATTTAACACACTGGAGAAGTCTGCACAAACAAGACAAGTTTTCTTTACATCTATTGAAATTATTATGTCAATATTCTAGCATATTTATCAATTTATGGAGTTTGAATAGTTATAGCATCATTAAGGCTGCTTGCAACAGCACTAAACCATGTCCCCAAAAGCTGCACCTACATGTCTTTTAAACACCTCCAGGGATGGTGACTCCCCCACTCCCTGGGCAGCCTGCCTGCTCCAATGCCTGGTCACCCTTTCAGTGAAGAAATTTTTATTAATATCCAATCCAAACCTCCCCTGGCATAACTTGAGGCCAATTCCTCCTATCTTAGTGCTTGTTACTTGGGAAAAAGAGGCCAAACCCCACCTGGCTACAACCTCCATCCAGGTTTTTGTAGAGAGCAATAAGGTTCCTCCCTCCTGAGCCTCCTTTTCCCCGGGCTAAACACTCCCAGCTCCCTCAGCCACTCCTCATAATATGTGTCCTCTCCACCCTTCACATTAAATTTGACATAAAAAGGCACTGCACAGTTTATAGCATAGCTTCTAAAACTCAGGATAAAACTTGGGGGTGGGAAGGGGAGTAGCAATCCTTGTGACAATGCCAGAAATAAAACCTAACTTGGAGACTGGCTTAACTTCACATTTCTCTGATTGAAAAGCACCTGCAGGCAGGAATAAGAATTATCCCAAATAGCACCTCCATTACTTTGAAAATACATTGAAAAATAGATTTTAAGAATGAACTATTTGCATATTCCAAAAGATAATACATAGAAGCTGCCTAAGTACAGCTAAATAGTACACAAGGAGGAAAAAAAGCAAAATAACACAAGTGAGGACATATGGAAAACAGAATATCCATTTACACAGTATTTCGGTGTCTATAAATAACTAGCACTTTCACTATGTTACATTAGATGAAAGAAAAAATTTGATTTATGAAAGTCCATTTATGTTCAGATTTCTGCACTTCTCCCTTCAAGCAACACCATCTACAATTCCTCTCTTGCTAAAATGGTGGCAGCCATTAGGAACTGCAATAAACAACAAATCACGAACATAAACGGACGTAAGAACAAAAACTCAGCTCGTACAAAGTTGATTGCCTGTTTTTTAAAAGTCATATATGCATATTCCCCCAGTCTTGGAGAAAATGCATGCACAAAAGACACATATCCAGAAGTCTAGAGAAAGAAAACCAAAAGAGGTGCTTATAACATATCAATTAGTAAGAACTACACATCATAATTCTAAAATCTGAGCTTTTCACAACTTAAAAGTGCCTAAGATAAACAGTGGAAAACATGTCACCAACCCAACACTACATTAACAGAGGTTAATGGTTTCCTTCAGATATCTTTTTTTTCCATTAATGCTTTGAAATAAGACCATACATTTCTCCATTATGAAGATAAAGGTTGTGAGCTTAGGCTGCACGAAGAGTTGACCTATAATACAGCCATCCAGATGATCCAGGCTTTCCTGCAGTACTTTGTATTAACAGCTAGCCAGATTAAAAAAAAAATAATAAAATATGAGAGGCTTAAGGGAGCTGTTTCACAGTCTATGGACTGACTCTTAAATCAGGAGTGAGTGGATTACCAGATTGCTTTTAAATAATCTCTCTAAAAATACCACTTGAGAAGATATTCAATGGAAATACCTTGCTTGCAGGACCTGCTCTGAATTTCACAAAAAGATCTGAATAATTATCCCAACTGAGTAAAAGTTCTAGGCTTCTGGTTGTAAACAGACTGCACAAACCCTGAATAATCCTCTGTTCTCCTTAAGATGTTAGTCACCTCTCTTGTTACTCCTCCTGCCCTGCACTTTTCTGTAATACATTAAGATAGAAGTAATGTTTTATATTCAACAAGACCTTCCAACTCAGAAGGCACCTGTACTACTTGGAAAAAAGATAAAAATCAAACAAAAACCCCCAACAAAACAAACCAAAAATCTCCCACAACCAAAAAGCCCCTAACAAAATTCATTTTCTTTTCAGCCAAAATTAATTTTATTGTCTTCCTAAACTCCCTTTCTAATTTATTCCACCATAAATTCTGCCTCTCCCTTCTCGAAAGCTGAAGAAAATCAGCTCTATATTCGCCCTCAAGATTAACCTCATAACACTTACTCTGAAGTAAAATTAAAATACCTCATTTTCACTGTATTTTTATCTATTTCCGTGAGCTCACAGAAATAACTTACCCTGACTTATGTAGCCAGAAAGATAAAGAGACTTTCCTGGGTTAATGGAGCCCGCAGCTCCACTCCAACTCCAACTTGATTGTGTCCTTCCTTCACCCCCACATCGTCCTGGCTGGCTTCCTACCTTGCACCCATTTCCTCCCTCCAACACCACTACAGAGCTGCCTCTCTATGACTGATACCATATAAAAGCCTTTTTCCATTAAATATCTTGCCATATGGAATCACACCAAGTGGGTTAGGGTGCTTTCAGGCTTTTTTTTTTTCCTCTTTTTTTTGAAAACTTCTATAAGGTTGTAATAAATTACAACAGAAATGTAACTCCAAATCACAGCACCTGGCCAGTGCTTGCAGTGACACATTCCAGTGACATCTGAAGCCCACGTAATTTTAAGAAAGAGGACAGGTTTAGATTAGATTTTAGGAAGAAATGCTTTACTGTGAGGGTGGTGAGACACAGGTTGCCCGAGAAGCTGTGGATGTCCCATCCCTGGAAGTGTCCAAGGCCAGCCTGGATGGGGCTCTGAGCAACCTGGGATAGTTGAAGGTGTCCCTGCCCACAGCCAGGGGGTTGGAACTGGATGATCTCTAAGGTCACTTCCAACCCTGACAATTCTATGTTTCTATGAAATTTCAAACTGAAGATCTCAAAAGAGATCTGAGAAAGACAGGTCAGCATTTCTAAAAGGTGTTCTAATATGCTTTGCTGTGCAGACTTTACCACTTCTCATGAAAATTTGCTTAGATAATACCTTACCCCTGGAAGATCAATACAAATTAAACTACAATGTTGTTAAAATTCTTATTCCAGTAAATTCCTCTGTGTGTGTCAGATTGATGGCCTCAAAAAATTAGGACAATGAGAAGATTTTAAGCTAATAAGACCTTGTGAAAATAAGAAGCTCTTGAACTCATAAAGATATCTTTTTTATTATGCCAATGTCATCACAAAGTGTTATCTCAGCTTAAACTACATTGACTGGGGAATTAATGACACTACTGAGATAAACTCATTTCAAATTACCACAACTGCACACATTAAAATCCAAATTGAAATATATGCCTAAGGATCTATTATTCAGACTTTACAAATACAAAATGTCACCCGCTCAGTCATGTCTCAAACCAACAATTCCTTACTGAGTAACATGTAGGGTTTAATTCTATTTGGCTCTACACTACTCAAAACCAGTCTGGGAAAGCACAACATGCAGCTAAAGGAAGGGCTGCTGATTAACAGATTCCTCTGCAGCCTCTTACACCAGCTCACTATAGTTTGATGTTGCTAAATTACTTGATTTGGATGTAAAGGAAAAACATGGATTGTGTCACCTCTCTCTCTCTTTCTCTCTCTCTTTAAAAGCCAGCCTACAAAGTATAATCAGGAAGAAATTTTTTGCTCTTTGGTAGATGGCTTTGGACAAATAACTCCATTTTTCTCTCAGTGAGGCAATTGGTGGGCCCTTTCCAGGCTGCAGAAAGTAGAAGTGAAACACAGCTGGGCATGGTAAGAGGCTGTTGTTGCAGCTTCTTTTTGTCATGGGGGGTTTTAGAAATTAAGCAACTTAAAATGAGCACTGACAAATTATCAGCATCAAAATTGCATGAAGTACAGTGACCAGTAGGGAGAAAAAGCAAAAGCTTTAACATCAGCATCATATTTGAACCGTTTGAACGGGGCATGTCTGGCCTTTTTTCCTGCCCTTACACACAAAGTTCTTGCACAGATTTAGTTTTTATCAGGTACATCACTTCTGTAGACACCTGGCAGCCAGGAAACGAGTGACCTCCTGCACCAAGCATTTCATTAGTGACGCTGAAACCTGGAAATAAACATTACTCCTCTGCTCTGTGAGGTGGCAGAAGCCAAGTTTTGTGTGAAAACTACATGTTATTACATGAACACACTGAGGGAGGTACAACAGAGGGAAAACCCTCCAAACAAACCCTCTCTCTCTCTCAAAAAAGGCAAATTATAATGGAGACCTGAATGATGGACTTTGGTTTTATCTGTAGATCAACTTCACATTTACTTAAAAACCTGAAAATACTTTTTTTATTTAAGTTTTGCATTGTGTTTTCCAACAAGGACCCAGAGAACCAGACACAGCAAGTCTACTCAAGCTGTCATTCTGAACACAGTGACAGACCAAAGCTCCATGTGAATAAGAAAATCACATACATATCCCCAAAAGTGCTCTCTGCTCAGAAGAGAGAACCAGCTAGATCATTTTTCCTCTCTGAAAAGGCATTATGAGCAAGGTCACCTCACAATGGCATTTTTACACACCTTGAAAGGCTGAGTTTCTTCTGAAGCCCTAATGATTAACAAATTGTTCGTAGGGTGAACCAAGCTTTAGAAGATTTTAAAAATAATGATAAGCATGTAACATTTTAAAGCACAAGATCATGTAAAAAGAAAACATTCAAAGCATTTTGTTTGAATCCAACTTAACCACAGTATTGAAGATGGAAGATGGCTACACTTGATTGCTTACACACTGAACGAATCATTGAGCAAAGAACCCTCTCTTGTAGATATAAAAATAAATTTTCAATATATTATCAAATTTACACAGGTTATCAAAATTCCATACTAACAGGCAAGAATATACTGTCCTCTATAAAAATCTTAAGTTTGGACAACATCTGAAGACTCGTGTATCAATATGTACATTCATATGCCCTCCCAAGGAATTTGAGATACATTTTTATGGCAGAGCTTTTACAGTGCTTACATTCTGAATTAAAATAGCAATAAAACTGAAAGGGAAGTAAACCTGTTGCTTTAAAATTTATTTGGATTCCAGGTGAAGAAGTTGAAAGCGAAATATAATTTAGTAAGAATATTGCAATCCTTATATCTATTTTTTCAGAAAAGACAGTGAAGTAAAACTAAATAAATGTCATCTGTAAATAATTCAGTTATAGTTTACTGAAAAGAAATTCTTAATTTTATAGCTATGGAGGGAAAAAAAGTAATTATGAAAGGAGAGAATAACAGCCATGCTCTGTAGAGTTAGAAATCCAGAATATGTGAAAAAAGCATTTCATAGTGATATTAACTTTGTCATAATTTCTGTAATAAATTATCATATGGAAAAACTGAAAAGAGAAATTCCTCAAAAAACCTGTGCTGAAAGTGTAACAATCGTAAGACAGACTGTAAAGCTTTAACACAGAGGCCTGTTTCTGTGATTTTTCCTCAAAACAACAATAAAGCAAAAACAAAGGCTGTCAAAGAAGCAGACATGAAACTCTAATAACTCCATCACACCAACTATTACATCAGTAGGCCAGGCTTTATGCACTCACACATGGTGACAGAAAAGCTGTTCCAAGCCTCAACTCTGAGCTGTACAAATCACACAATATGTGAGTCAACAGATGGAGTCTTAGGAACAAAGCTGGAGACACTAGCAGAAGTTCCAACAACAATATCACCACGGTTAAATGATGGCACAATAATAAATAGAGCATAATAATAAATAAAATGCAAATAAAAAAATATGAGTCCCATCCGTAAAACCAAATCCAACGTCTTGTAACTGAAGCACAATCTCAGAATGGTTCAATACACTATAAACCTACTGATAATTCTGGCATCTCTGATACCCAGCACATGTGGGAACAAACTAAGGGAACATCAAGATTACTCTGAAAGACCTTGATTTAGACTCTTCTCCCTCCCATCCTGGAAAATCCCACCTGGATTTCACTCCATGAAGGCAGGGATTGAACTGTTGATTCTTCAGCAGTTCTGAGGACGCTGCTGCCCATGAAGGTTTCTGTTTCAAGGTTCCTGACTTAAGAAGCCACAGTGTGGACACCGACACCATCACATACATAGATTGCTCCTACTGACTGATTAAATACATCAGTTATTTAATACTGATGTATTTAAATAACTTATAGACCTACGGAGCTTTATTCCCTATTCTTTCAAGGAGGATGTACAATCCACTCCCACAACAACAGTATGTCCTAGTATTTGGACATAATAATTTGTGAAGAGAAGGTTGGATAAGATAGGCTTGCATGTGTGTGGCTTAATTTCAAAACATGAGACAGTCTTTCTCTTTAAGTGCTTTTCTCCCAGCTGGTCTAATGTGTTTTGAGCGAGTGTAGAAACGTTTCAATCAACTCTTAATGAACAACAAATATTAACAGCTTGCACTTCTAGACCTTGCAGAAGAAACTCTTGAAGTGATTAATGAAGACTCATATATATATATCTGGATTCTTCCTACTGCCACTGCCCGACCCAAGTTGTGAGTAGGGGCACATGGTGTAATACACAACCAAATTGTAGGTGATCTACCACTAAGTCTTTGACAAACTGTAGGTAAGATTTCAGATTACACACTTCTTGTTTCCTACCTTCAAATGAACATAATTGTTCTCTGTCAGACTGCCGTGAAATTAAAGCACCCAGCAGAACTGGCAGCACATTTGTCAGCTGCACCAAGTAAGCACATTAAGAAGGATGACTTCAAACTGCCTCTCCTAAAGCTGCAGTTTGCACCAACCGAGCTCTTCAAGGTTGTTTATCAGGAGGAGTCGACTGAAGTGAGCAAGTCTGAGGAGCATTTGCTCTTGCAAGGCCACGTTTTAGGTCATAGGCTAAAAAGTCACCAGTGCACAGGAGTAATAAGCATTAGAAAGTGTACAGAAAAAAGTGTAAAAATGCAAGTGATTTGCTTGCAAAATGCCTAGGAGAACCAAACTCTCTTAGGTTTAAGCTAATTGTCCTTGTTCTTGAAAAAATTCTTTTTTATCTAGAACAGGCAGCAATAAAAGTAGTAGTTCAGATTCTGTCTAAAGCAACATTCCCATTTATATTGTAAGTTATGCTGTATAATTTTTATTTCAGGTTTTAATCGATATTCTTAAAGTAAATGGTACGTTCCTTTCCCTGATATTCGTGCTACTGATACAATTTTTGCACCGTTCCTGTTCTCATTTGTCAATACTTTTTCAAAAGCCTTCTGTTACGAAATCCCTTAGTTTAAAAGTAAATAAATGAAAAAATATCCAAGTTTCTCTCTCTAAAATACTCAGAGGAATATATGATGCATAGCATTTTACTTTTAAGGGTAGAGAAAGAGCAAGGTCTCATTACACCAAAGCATTAGAGAAGAAACTGTTTTGGTGCATGATAAAAACCCTGATGACTACAGAAGGTGGATAAAACTACTGTGTAAATAAACTAACAAGTGGGAAAGAGGAAGCTTAACAAATCTGATGTTAGTGAAACAGGTAAATGTGAACCCAAACAGTAACACCATCAGTCAATGCTCATGGATTGCAGAAAATGTTCTAGTTACTGCAAATAACTTCCTAGCTTTATATGGAGATACATATATATACATATATATGTGTGTATATATATAATCTCAAAAATTGTTTTGCAGGGAGGAAGAATTGCTCTCTGGAGTCCTAATTACGAGTTGTTTTACCATAGAAGACTAATGAAAAAATAGTGCTAGAGGTTCTTGCAGGAACTAATCCCCATTTAAACCAATAGATACGAGTTTAAGCCAATTTCAAATGAAAACGGAAGCAAGAAAATTCTTGTTAGCAAGCTGAAAAGGAAGACCCTTACAGTGGCATAAAACATTAAGTATTGGTGCTATGAAGGATCCCTAGGACCCAAAATGCTATTTAAGGCCCCCTGGTTTGTATCTTATGTATATTCAAGGCAAAAACACAACTACCCTTGCTTGTCTAAATCTAGACAAGCAGATGTATCTTGCAATACATGGAGAGAACTTGGAAACAAGTTCACAGAACTGGCACAGCTTCTTCACATGTCCTGCAGGGTTGAAATGCGGAAGAAAATAGAAAAAGAAAACTTAGAGGAAAGGAACAATTCACAGTTGTCTACAGCTTTTCTTCAGGGGTCAGGCAGAAAATGAAGCCAAAGGAAAATGGAAGGATACACAGAGAGAACAGTTTTGTAGTGGTATGTTCAATATTATTTTCAGGAAATTCGTGTGAGCCTTTACACTGAAGTTAAACATTGTCCAGTGGGTAACAACAGTGGTTGCTTTATTTTCAAGCTGAGATCAGAAGATTCCTGTAATACTCTAGAAGTATTATAACAACTTCTATTAGCCCTCGTTTAGCAATCGAGGAATTAAGACTCAAATCTCAAGCCCCTTTGTTATTTCGTAGAGGGCTAAAATTGACAATTAGGAATTTTAGTCAGATACAGGGTTTTCATTCTGGATTTGTTTTCAAATCCTGATATTAGTGAGGGCAGAAATCTATGCCCCAAATATTTTTCCACATGCTTTTCTGGTTTTAATTTAATTAGATGCATATTGTATTCTAATACAATACAAAGAAAAATACTTCAGTAGGAATAGAGGGTTTTTTCATATTATTTACAATTAAAGGATTAATTTCACTATTTGATATAGACACATACTGTAACTGCTGAGGTCCTAAGTGTCACTTAAGTTCAGACAATTAAATGTGCATTGTCAATGCCAATGTCTTCACGGAAAATTAGATGTGAAGAGATAAACCCTTAAAGAAGCAGCACATGTGCTCCTACTAAAATATTGTGCCGAAGAACTTGGAATTTTTGTAACTTCCTAAAGTCCCATGACATCCTCTGACCAGTACTGGGCACTCTCAGTATTAAAGTCTCTGCTTAAAACAAGGGTTGGGTTGAACAATTGACACCTACATGGGGATTGTTGAGCTCTACTTGCTCTGAAAAAAGAGAATCTAGACACGGCATAAGTTTCAAAACAATTGCTAATTTTTTATTATTACTATTGTTTACTATGAAACAAACTGGCCTTCCAGAGTGTTCATTCACTGCAGCAGGATGTTTATCATTGTTATTCTCATTTTCAGCCAAGCATATAGAGTTTTTCCTTTTCTGGGTTAAGTCTTCCATGCCAGATGCACACATGAAGCCCCAGAGATCACTTTGTAAAGCTGCACAGAAAACCAAAGTGCAGACTGGAGGAAAGAATGCTCCCCAAGGTTTTTGTTACAAGCAAACCAATTTACTGAAACGACAAAACTTTCCTATTCACATCTAAGTTTGCATACATCACTGCTTGCCAATACCAGGATACAAGCAACTGGAAAGAAAAATAAAAGCCTGTGGTGAAAATTAAACACCTCAAACACGAAAAATAAGAACCACGACTTTCAGGATTTTTGCAGTGGTTTCCTACAAATACATGTAAGAAGGACAGAGAACCACCCAGTGTGGAGAGAGAGAGGGGGGAGAAAGCCACAGTCAGTGTTCGGTGTTCAACGGGGCACAACTTCCCTCAACAGGGATCTGCTCGTGTGTGTGAAACACAAATGGTGCTCCAACACACCTGTAACTAAATATTATTCCAGATTTTCAAAGAGAAGTTCCAGAATACATTTGAGAACACAAGTTTCCACTCCTGACACCATGTTCTGTAGATGATGCAGTTTGTTTTCCCACAAGGCAAGCAAGGCACTGAGAAAGCAGTGCTGTCTTTATTCTCAGAAAAAGAAGGTATAAGACGCTTATGGGAGGACCTAGGGAAGCACAGAGGCACCTGGAATGTCTTCTCCAGGTGTTGTGAAATAAGATTTCCACTCCTTTCCCCACCCTACAGGAGGCCTTTCTTTCTTACCCCCAGCATTCACACAAAACTGGAAGTTAAAGAATTCATTTGTCACTGTATTTGCTTAACTAGATAGCAGGATGAAACACACATTTTAAGTACACAGGGCTACCAGCATTCTGAATTTATATGCTTCCTCTGCCAACATTTATTACAATCTTTTCACCTTTACATACAGCAAACTATTAGGTAGTTACTGAAACATTTGCAGTACTCAAAGATACCCAAGATTAATTGCTCAATCAACCTGCATTGACACACTGGATTTAACATGCCACATTGAATTACTGATCATTTTTCTAATCTTACCAAGTCAATCTGGGGCAAAGACATCTGCAGTTTAGCTGGAGTATTTTTTTAAACACCTGCTTCCTTAACTATTGTAGTACCACTAATTTGAATGGATGCATACACCTCACACCTTGCACGTTTTGGTGCCTGATTGCACACTTCATAAATATTTATTTCATTAACTCCTCTTCGCTCCGGAGAAAAAAATTCGGTATTTTATTGGAAATAATAGTTTTACTAGTGTTGCATGTACTGAATTAATTCGTCCTGTACTGAACTTGCTTCAATTCTTTTTAAGAAAACAAACACGGTATTTGAGTTTTCTTCTGATACCAAGAAAGAGAACATATACCCCTACAGATGTGCTTAAATCCAGTGTCACCACTGCTCTATGTTCTCTAGTTTCTTAATCAGAAAAAAATGTTGTTAAATATACTATCATGGAAGAAGGGCAATATACATTCAACAGTCCACTTTGACTTTATAAATCAAATTATTTAACAACAAAAGTAGAAGAAAATACCGTGCTAAAATGTCTATACTTTTCAAGTGGTTTATGATCAGAAAACTGAAATGATGATTTTACAGCAGACTTTCAGCCTTTTTTTTTTCCCCTCACAAGACTATCACAACTGCTATACAGAACTTGTCACACCACATGATGAAATTGTGATTTTTAGTATAAAGTAAGAACTGTTTTGCAAAGAAACTGAAGGAATGCATATGGTAAAGAGCAGCAAGGATAAATAGCTTCAGAATTTTGGGTGAAACTAAGAACAACATTCCACTTTTAAGATGACCACATGGAACTGTAACTGGCTGATTAAATGAGACTAACAATTGAACTTTCTTGTAAAAATTGAGCTTAAGAAGAAAGGCAACAGTTGTGTTTTACAGCTTACGGACAAAACCAAAGTACTACTAGCTCTTATAATTTCTGGGATTTGATAGGAGAATGTGCCTCCTGTCTCTGTGATTTGTCCTTGCCTACCTCATTAAGCCTCTGCTCTTCACTAAGAAGCAATGAAATACAAGTCAACTGATCCCAGACTGCTTCCTGACAATTAATAACTGAAATAAACACTATACTAATGAGCTATCTTAAGTAAATTCACTGTGATCCTAAAAAGTTTAGGAAAGTAAAAGAGTAGAGGCAAAATACAACCCAGCTGCATGAGCCATGGCTCACCACCTGACAAACTTGCAAAACAACAATTAAAATACCTGAGTAGTTGTAAATTAAAGTACCCTGAAATAGAGCTTACCACATTTTTAAAAGTTACTTCTGTTACAGTTAGGAACCATCTTGGTTTTATTTTCTCGTCTTACAATACATCTTTACAGGCAGAAAAACAACGCATATCACCTTTTGTACTAAATCTGTAAACGCATTTATGCCCTAAACTTCAGCATCGTGATAAATACCGGGGACGTAAGATGATGTCAGATCATTTTATCTCCCTGCCAAGCGTTCTGCAGATGAGAAAACGAGGGACTTGCTCCCAAGATTACTTACCCATGAAGTTCAGATAGCTCTCCCCTCCGAGCGCGTGAGTAATGAGACGAATCATTTTATGAAGCTGTATTCCACGATCGATAACCGGCGTAAGAGGCATGAGCACACTCATGTTTGTGTACATCTCTGCATCCATCAGTCGAAAAGCCAGTGTCTTATCACCCACAAGTGCCTGGAACAGTTCAAGAAGACGGAAGTGTTTCTAATTTTTTTTTTGTTTTGTTTTTTTACAGCAGGTGCTCCGTATCGTAAGGGGAGGACTTGCAGGATGGGTGAGGAGCCAAGGACGTGGCTCAGGGTGCATGATCTAGTCCCTGTTCCCAAAGAAACCCTCCTGCCACTGCCTGTGATCACCAGGTCACAGCAACCTCACCTTCTAAGTACTGACCCTGTGTGTTGTGTGATGTGCAATCAAGTGAGTGTGATACACATCTACTCTGAGGTCAAAAAGAGGAAGGGTCTGAACTGAGGCAGGGATGTCCATGAGCTGAGCCTCAACTGGATGTCAGACTCCAGTGTCTGTTTTAACCCTCCATGTGGTTACTGGGGCTCCCCAGACCGTCAGGATAATATTATTATCATTATTATATGATAATAAACAGCTGTCTAACCCCCTCTGATGTCCTACCTTTCACCTGATGGGATCAAACTGCATAATTACTTCTAAGAACTTTTTTTTTTTTGCCTACAGATAACAAAACGTGACATGTCAGCATCAACTCAGTAAGTCACAAGTGACCTACCATTTGGGAATTTTTATAGAAAACACAGAAAAGGAGAAAGCAAGCACCCCAAGTGAAGTTCCTGGAATGTGAAAATAGAAGGTTATTAACAAAGCTCCTGCTTTAGAGATGCAGAATGAGTACGAAGCATTCATTTATATGCAATCAAGAAGGTGATTGGTTTCCTGTGATTTCACACAAGAGAAAAAACAAACTAGTAATTCTGTCTAAAAGCAGTGACTGAATTACCAACGTGCTAGTGCTTACTGCTACTTGAGAAAGGCCACACAAATGCTATTCTAATATACCATCGTGCAGGTAGTTGAAAATGTTTTGGAGCAATTACGTGTAAATAGCTAATTTTTGTTCAATTAGCCCAATTTTCATTTTATACTCTTGCATGAAAACTCACTAAATTCCAAAGGGACAGATGAATTGTAAGCAGGTCTGGCTGAAAAGCACAATCATCCTTTAGATTTCCAACTGACAATATAAGAGACAATCTACAGATTATGCCCTTAGGTAAAAACCAGATTTTTTAAAAAAAAAATTTAAAAAATTCCTACATGACAACAACAAGACTGAAGATTGCAATCAACTATTCTCTGGACTCAGAATGTGGCATTTGTTAGTGTCATTTAATATCCCTTAATCTTTTTATTTGAAGAGAAGGTAAGTGTTCCCTGTTCTTGTTTTCTATGACAGCCATGATTTTACCAGATATATTTCCCCCTTCAATGATCACTTTGCTACCCTGAAGAATCTTACTCTATTTAGTTTTCTTCTGATGAAAACCAATCCACACCTGCTGACCTCCTTCCCAACTCTCTCACAGCACTTTTTCCAGGTATGCTGTATATCCTTGGAGACAAAGGCCCACATCTGCCTCCAACATGCCCACGAACCATGAAAGACTCCAGGCGTGCTGACTGTGCCCTTTGTTCTCCATTCCATTCATAATAATTCCAGGCCTGCATCTGCTTTTTTGACAGCAATTAGCTTCAAGCTGCTGTTTTCACACACTTCTGACCACAAGCCCTTGTACTCTGACTGGTAATAGTCAGTTCATAGCCCATTATAAAATACAAGAAATTAGAATTGTACCCTCACATGAGTCAATTCCAGCATCTTCAGACTGGATTTTATCCTACACTCCCATTTTCTTTCTCTATCCTACTTTTCACGTATCAACACCTGCAATCATTTTTTAATTTTAATAAAAAATAAACAGATTTTTCCCAAGTATGAGATTCTAAACCAAAAACACATAGCGATATAGAAAACAACTTAATTAATAAAAATCAGCATAAAATAAAAGAACAGCAACAGTAATGTTATATGCCATGCTTTAGGATGAAGAACCAGCTTTGATAGAAGCAAATTATCATACAATAATATGGATTTCCAAGTAATTTCTGAAGTTCTTTAACAGGATCATGACTCTTGTCTCATGCCTTAAGTGAACACTGTAAGAGTCTGAGATTAGAATGTAAATAGGTAAGCAAAATGAATGTACTGAATGATAAATGCAGAATTCTCTTTTTAAAATAAAATACAGACTTTGTTTTGGACACTTCTGTTGACTTTTATTATAGAGGCACAGCAAATAGAACATCAACTTCTATGTAATGAAAAAGTTGAAGGTAGTTACTTAAGGAAAAAAAAAGATATTAATTTCTAATGAAAGGTTTAAATTCCTTATTTTATAATTCTTGACTAATGTTTTCTGACTCTTCAGAAAGAACTGTCAAAAAGATTGTGGGAGAGGAGTGTTATCCAAATCCATCATTATTTTTTCATTTTTCCATACACAGAACTATTACTGTTACTGTGTTTTGAACCAAAATGTTATAGAATATTTCTTTTAGGTCTCAAAACAGGATGTTTGCAATCCTTTTAGAGAGGAAAGATCTTCATGAAGGGAATACAACGGCCACAAACACTGATTCAACGAACAAATTTTCTAAATTGGGATGTTGTTTATGCTTATCACAAACAGTGCTCCAGACTGCTGAATGGAAACAAGATTTTCAAAAGCATGGATTATACACCTTCCTATGTTCCATGACAGACACAACGAGATGCTACCACTCATTTCTTAGAAACAAAACACAACTGAAAAATCAACATTACCCGCCCACTCCAGGCAGGACTCCTTTATTAAAATGAAGGATCAAAACAAAATAAAAAGCCACAAGAAAACCCAACAAAAAATTAAAAAATAGTAAAAAAATGAGCAGTAGTCCACATCCACCCATCTCTGAAATTCTTGCCATCCTTCTCAACTCTTGCCTCATTTTGAAAAAGAAAACCCACCAAACCTATAAACATTCTCTTTTACTTCTTATAAATAAACAAACAGATAACATACCTGGTCATGACTCTCTGCATAAGCAATGTACTTTTCTTCGTACCGTCTGTTTGTTAATGTATGCACAATATTGCCCATGTTCCAGTCTTCATCTTTCAGCTCCTTAATTATCTGCAGGAAAACAGAAGAAAGATCCCTGAAAATTTATTGCTGTTTTAACTAAAAGCATGTAGCATTATCTTGGCACAGAAATGTCCAATGGATTTTGAACTGCAGTAATTCAACTTCTCCTGTTCTCTTTTTGAAGTGATGAGTTTTCTCTGACCATCCAAAGAGACTTTTCTTTTTTCCTTCTCAATTCTACCACATAAATAACTAGAACACTTTGTTTCTCCTATACTTCCATGTGGAAGCATGGACATAACTTGCCCTCTATTGCATGAATCCTCCAATACAGCAGGTAATGTAATTGATAGGACCTGCAAGAAAGCATTGCACCAAAAAACAGGGAAAAATATGTGGGCACACACCTACCTGGTCCACAATATCAGGAGATGCAACCCTGGCATATGAGAGCTTCCAAATACTTCTTAATCACTGGGCTGTGTGGTGCCTCCCGATTTTCAGCAATTTAAATTAAATCCCTTTAATAGGAATTTTCTGCCTCATATGACATTATTTCCTCCCTCTTCTAAATCTGGTTTTATTTCAGTGTTAGCCCTTTCTTTTTTTCAATACTACTTTCTAGACCTCCATTGATCACTACAACTTAAATACATGTACATAAATATATAGACATAAAAATAAAAGTGATAAAAAGGCAATAACACCAAGATGGCTAATATCATGCTGTAAAATTTAACTTTCTGATTCTAACTGGCCATGTACTCCTGAACAGTTGTGTTTTCCTGTCCTTGTTGGTTTTTTGTTTGTATTTTGGGGGTTTTTGTTGTTTTTTCTTTCCTGAGTCCATAAGTTCTGGCTCTGAATACATCCAGGTCCTTAAGCAGCACCATATCATGTACTGCACATATCTTTAAACTGAACTAGTACAGTCACTGTTATGACAAGCAGTTTATCTTTCTTACTTTTACAGATTCCTCAGAATTAATTCATGGAATCCTTCAGTTTTAAAACCGATTTTAAAAAGTTACCTAGAAAACTTGCCATTAACAGGTATACACTTAAAAACTGGAGGGAAATGAGAGCAAGCAGTCTGGGAGAGTTTGATAACAACTGATAGATAACTGGTTCTCAATGTCTCCTTTCCAATCATTTCAGCTTTATTTTTCCCCCTCAAGAAATGTGGTACCAAACTAAGCACATCACCTTTCTTCAACTCCACGTTCTCTACTGTGGCTGCTTATTTGCAGTTTCCTTAGCTAAAAGCTTCCTGCCTACATCACACAACATTCTTGTGCAATTAGCACATTCCCAAATAACCGGAGTTCTGCTGGGAAACAGGCCAGGCTATCACAGCTGACCTGCAATCCCATCAGCATCCCACGCCTGGCCCATGACAAGGACACGTTTAGGCTGGAAGAAGGGAGATTTTCTCCCACTAAAGAACAGAATTTACTGCATCATAACTACGTTTCCTATCCAAGTATTGCAAATTAAAATAGGCAGACCAGAGCAGAGATTGCTAAATCAGATTATCAATTTTTTTGTACTTGTAAAATTCTGAAGTCTGGGGTTTTTTTTTTCCTATGTAATATGAACTTGGCCACTTGCATTTTTCCTACCTGGGAAATTGTTCATCTTTGCCCATCCTAAAGGGTGATAAGGAAGTTGAAGGTGTAAAGAAAAAAAACAACGACAAAAAAACTCCTGCAAACAAACCCCCCCCCACTTCGAAACATCACAAGGTATTTCTTGTTGCTACAGAAATCTGAGCCCTCACTGTGCTCCAAGATCTAAATATCTAAATATGTAAATTACACATTCCAAAGTTTAAGGATGCTGTCCCTGCTGGAAAAGCTGGCAAGTTTATCTCCTTAAAAAATTGGTTTGAAATCTGTTTTTTCAATTGGCTCTTCATCTCCTAGTTACAAAATTGAAAGATGTTGAAGATAAGTTAATTTGTTCTTTTATTTTTAGCTACTCACTGTATTTATTGAAGTATTAGGGGTAGTATAAAACATTTATTGCTTTCAGATCATCATGATAGCCCAAGGGATTTCAATGTTATCTTCTATCTAACTGAAAAACCTTCTCCAAAACATCAGATTTGAGATCTTTTTGAGACCATTTATTGTTTTTTTTTTCTTTTTTTTTTTGTGATTCTCTGTATTAAAGAAAACGTGATATAAATCCTTGTTGTAGTCAGTGTTTATCAGTATATTATTGTTCTTGAAGAGCACTTACAGATTTTTATTATTCTTTCTGTAGCCCCACTGTACCAATTGCAGGTGTTTGCATAATTCCCTTGGGTTTACTTTGGTTAAAACTTTCAGCTCTATATTCTATTCCAAGTAACACACACAGTGCCAGGAGGGTTTGTTGCATGTTTTGGGGGTGATTCTTCAATATTTATATGCATATGGTTAACTTATTGTCTACCTGTTCACATTCCATATAGATTACACATTCCACAGCAGTTGCAAGATACAGGTTATTTCAAACAAATTGAGTTTAAGTGTATTGTATGAAGAAAACAAATATCAGATAGAATGAAAATACCAGCCCCTGAACTTCCTCACCTGAAAACCTCCATGATACCTGACAGCTCTCGTTTCAGCCATTAATAGCTGTGCTCAAGCTTGTCAGAATTTATTTCAACAGGACATTAACAGCAGAGAGAGCAACACTTGTCAGTGGGATTCAGAAGTGTCTGTGTGTGTGCACTGACAGAGAAACACGCTGCTCTGAAGAGCAGAATGTGTTTTGGAAGAAGTTCTTTCTCACCTGTATCCACTTATCCGGGATAGCCATGGCCAGCCGGTAATCAAAGCCCCCTCCTCCCTCTGCCACAGGACGACAAAGTGCTGGCATTCCAGAAACATCCTTAAATAGATTAAGAAAAAACAACCCACAGCATAATTTCTATGGCATTTCAATTATTAGCTTGTATTTTCTATCATACAGTAAATGCTTGTATACAAACGCTCTCTAAACACAACTCTATGAACAGCTTCAGAGACTCACCTGGTTAAGGGAGATTAAAAAAAATAAAAAACAGTCATTACTACACCCAGATTTGTTGTTTGAATGCAAAAGCTACAGGGAAAAGCATTATGACTGCTCATCAAATACTCTACCTCAAAATACTTTAATAGAGCAGATATTTGAAGGGGAAGAGACCTCGGTAGATGCAGAGTTCGAAATAATTAGCTCTCTTGAGCTCCACGTAATCAATAGAAAGTACAAAGTAGTCAACAAAAGACAAATTAAACCTTCATTTTGTTTATTGATATTTTGCATAAAGAATGGCATGGAAAAAAAGGCTAAATATTAAGTACAGTAAGGAAGTAAAATACGATCCCTACTATTTCCCCACTGTGCAAACCCAGAATTATTGATCAAGCTAGCCCTGGAAAGTGACGTGCTCTTTGCATAGTTTTTCATCTTCATGTTGATGGAAGCTGACCATTCTTAAAATTTGTAATTGCAAGTTCTCCAAATATTTATTTCACCATGTTCTGAGGCAATTTTATCGCACAGCATTCTCTTGCTAAAGTTAGCTTATCCGGACAGAAAATGCAAGTCTCCAATAATTACAAAATATCCATCATTACTCGATGTTATTAACTTCTGTGGTGGAACGACTTTTCGCTGACAAAGGTTATGGATTATCATACACCTCTCGCATCTACACATGAGAATTTATGGAATTAAATACTGACTAGAACCGGGGCCTAATTAGGAAGCTCAGTCTGGTTTTCTGGATTCAATCCAGTTTTCAATCCAATTGCTGCACTGGACTACTGAAAAAGATATTTGCAGTTATACACATACACACACATTGACATAAGTAAGATCAACCACATCACCATGAAGCTCATGGATGCCATGGAAGACAGGGCTGCCATCCAGAGGGACCCTGACTGGCTGCAGGAACCAACCAACAGAAAGCTCAGGAATGTCACCAAGGGCAATTGTCAAATCCTGTCCCTGGGATGGGAGACCTCCTGCATCCAACACAGGCTGGGGAGCAGCTCTGCTGGGAAGGCCCTGGGGCTCTGGGCCAACAGCAGGCTGAGCATGAGCCAGCAGCCTGCCCTGGCCAGCAGCACCCTGGGCTGTGTGAACAGCAAAGCCAGGAGATCAAGGGAAGGGATTATCCCCCTTTAGTCAGCAGTCATTAGATCACACAGAAAACTGCATCCACATTCCACATGCTGTAAAAACCAAATAATTAAGTGGAAATTCCTTCCAAACTTTTTGATGTGATAAAAGGAAGTTCAATAGCTCTCCTATATCAGTCAGGAAGGATAAAAACAGACTAATGGTCTCCAAGTTATACAGGGCATGATGATATGAAACAAGAGCCTTTTTCTGTGATGCCATGATTCCTACCTGGACAAGGTCCAAGTCTGAAATTTAAGCAGCTCACATCTATTTGAGTCACAGTTTTGAAAGCCAGGTTTTTAGTAAGTAAAATTCTAAATTTAATACTCCTCCTATGAGGAAAGGCTGAGAGAATTGAGTTTGTTCAGCCTGAAAAAAACAAGGCTTCATGGTGACCTAATTGCAGCCTTTCAGTACCTGAAGGGAGCCTACAAGAAAGATGGGGAGGGACTTTTTGCAGAAGCAGGTAGTGATAGGGCAAAGGAGAATGGCTTCAAACTGAAAGAAAATATATTTAGATAAGATATCAGGAAAAAGTTCCCTATTGTGAGGGTGGTGAGGCACTGGAACAGGTTGCCCACAGCAGCTGTGGGTGCCCCATCCCTGGAACTGTTCAAGGCCAGGTTGGATGGGGTTTTGAGCAACCTGTTCTGGTGGAAGGTGTCCTTGCCCATGGCAGGGGGGGTTGGGACAAGATGATCTTTTAGGTCCCTTCCAACCCAAGCCATTCTGTGGTGTTACAATTAAACAGCTAACTTCTAAACATTTGTTCAGACCTAAATTTAAAATGAGCTGCATATAAAATCAGAAACCTCAGCAGTAGAAACCACAGGTGATTTTTTGCCTGTTTGCTTTTATAATACTTCAGGCATGATGTAATTTCACTTAATACTTTTCCTTCTCGTTATAAAAAACTTTAATCACAGCTTTATTTGGAAGACCAAAGTGAAAAAAAATAAGCATATAGTCAGTAACACCTGAAAACTTCACAATTACTAAGACAGTGAATAAACAGAATATTAAAAAGCTGTAAAAATCATCAATTATATTAATTAAAGAATATATTATAACTAGTTATGGCTAGAGAAAAACATTTTTCTCACATGGCACTCATTCCATAGGCAAGCAGACATTCTTCATTGACTTTTGTAATTTTCAATTATGTCAATAGTTTCTCCTTCTGAAATTCTCCTTTAACCATGCAGCACATTGATCAACTCTATGATTTGTGTAGCAACTCCCCGAGGCAGAAAATTATGTATTGAAAAAGAAGCAGCTTTCTGACTTACGCAAGAGAAACTGAAGACACATCTTATTAAAAAAAAAAAACAAAAAAAACCCCAAGAACAAAACCACCAAAACTCTTAAGACAGGTATTACAAGACAACTGAACTCAGAATTTCATTGGTAGGAATGTTTATGATCTAATATCACCTAGAAAATTAACAGATTTCCCTTCAGATAAGCCAATGAAACCACCTCAAGTTTACTTGTAATTGCTCACCAGATGCTGTTTTTGATGGTTTGCCATTTAGCTTTTAGCAGTGGTTGTCTATAATAGAAAACTTTACCATAAGTAAGAAACGAAGTTAAGCTGCATTTTGTTTTCTGAAAACAAATAGGGAACTCTTAAGCAACACAGGAAGTTTTATTAGAAATACAAATAGTCCCTACTTTTATCAGATCGATCCAACTTTTTCTTTTAAATAAAATGAATTGTTGAAACATAGTAACAGAAAAAAAAAAATCCTCAATGTTTGCGTGTTTTTTCTCTTTTAGATAAAGACAAAATATCCGTGAAAACACACCTATTCACAGAATTTTAATGCTCTGGTGTTTCATACTAGAAGTTCCGTATGCCAACAATATTTTTCTGTCAAAAGACTTAATTGATCTCAATCAACTCAAATAATATAGTCTATTAACTCCCTCAGAAACCTGGAGAAACTTAATAGTAAATTTAAATTACCCTATACATTCCACATTTATAAGTTTATTGCATTTAATTTGAAGGGCAATTGTCAGTTATGCCAATATAACTCAAAATATGCAAAACCACACTAGGGCTGTTAATCTTGAGTACCCTGAAGCACTGGTGACAAATGGTTATCATGCACAAGAAATAAACTAATAAAAACAAATCTCATTACAAGTTCAAGGTGATGAAGGAAAAAAAAAAGAAATCACCACATTAATTAATAACCTATTAATGCAGAGAAAATTCCCAAAGCGCATATTCAAGTTGTTTTTCCCCACCAGGCAAAGTCTGTCCACTAATTAATAGTTTTCAACTCATGTCAGTTCTTGAGTACCCAAAGTGCAACTTGATAATTAATAAGAAATTCACATCCCAAAGCAAATTAATCAATATTAACGTCATTGAGGATGGCAAATTCTGATCTTACCTCTGCTATGGTTATGCATTCTGGATGCAAGGTATTAATCATGTGATTGGCCAGCATCAGATAACACAAAGCATCTTCATCCACATGTAGGCCAAAATACTCATTGTAATCTCCACTGAACCCTGTGCCTAATAAGACAGACAGATTTAAAAGCCACAGTCAGGTTCTTGTTAGGAAACATATTTTGCAATATTCCATTTTGTAAGCACCACATTTACTAATGATTTCTGATCTATCTGTAGAGCAGCAAAACAAGCTTTTAGCAAACCTGGGGTTTTTTGAGCATTTACAGAACATGCTAAGTTGGAAGGGACCCATAAGGATCACCAAAGTCCAACTCCTGTCCCTGCACAGGACACCCCCAAGAAACACACCATGCATCTGAAGGCACTATTCAACTGTTTCTTAACTCTGTCAGGCTTGGTGCTGTGACCACGGCCCTGGGGAACCTGTTCCAGCAGCCAACCACCCTCTGGGTGAAGAACCTCTTCCTGATATCCAGCCTAACCCTCTGCTGACACAACTTCAGGCCATTCCCTCGGGTCCTGTCCCTGGTCCCCACAGAGCAGAGATCAGTGCCTGCCCCTCCTCTTCCCCTCACGAGGAAGTTGTAACTGCAGTGAGGTCTCCCCTCAGTCTCCTCTCCTCCAGCTGAACACACCAAGTGCCCTCAGCCTGTCCTCACACAGCTTCCCCTCCAGGCCCTTCACCACCTTTGTTGCCCTCCTTTGGACATTCTCCAACAGCTTAGTGTCTTTTTTATACTGTAGTGACCAAAAATGCACACAGGACTCGAGGTGAGGCCTCCCCAGGTCAGAGCAGAGCGGGACAATCCCCTCCCTTGACTGGCTGGCGATGCTTTGCCTGGTGCCCCCAGGACATGGTTGGCCCTTCTGGCTGCCAGGGCACTGCTGACTCAGATTTAACTTTCCATCCTCTAGGACCCACAGGTCCTTTCCTGCAGTGCTGCTTTCCAGCACCTCATTCCCCAGTACGTACGTATATCAAGGGTTGTTCTGCCCCAAATGTAGAATCCAGCACTTGTCTTTGTGATCTGGTGATTGCCCAGCACTCCAGTTTGTATCTCTGCAGGGACCTCTTGGCCTTTGATGGACCCAACCACCCAGAGGCTCTCAACTGTGCCACTGCCAGTTGTGAGCTCCAGACATTCCAGCCCCTTTCTCACATATACCACCACCCTCCTGCCTCTTCTGCCCTGCCTATCCCTCCTGAAGAGCCTGATATCATCCAACAGGGCACTCTAGGCACAGGACTCATCCCACCAGGTTTCATTTATGCCAGTGATGTCACATCCCTGGGACTGGGCCAAAGCTCCAAGCTCCTCGTTTGTTCCTCATGCTGAGTGTGTTGGTGTGAAACACTTCAAATGTGGTTTGTTGTAGCAGACACCTCATGGAGCAGGTTGAAGGATCCCACTAGTGCTCAGTTCCTCAAGTTTTGCTGTGCCATCCCATTGCTCATCACTGGCAAGCCTGGTTTTATCCCTTTCCCCCTCTCCTACCTACTTTAAAGCTTATCAATGAGCCCTGCTAGCTCCTGTTCTAAAACCCCCTTTACCCCCTCTGAGAAACAGTGAACTTCATAGCATTATTTCCACAGCAACAGCTGCAACAGGACTGCTGGAATGAGAGTTGATTAAATTACTTACCAATCCCGTGATGGTGATACAACATCGATGTAACACCGTCAAACCGGAACCCGTCAAAGCGATAGTCTTCAATCCACATTCTCAAATTAGACAGAAGGAACCTCAAAACTTCCCAGCTGAAATAACATGAACATATTTCATAAGCTTTAAAAATCTTGGGATCAACTAGAATTCCTTATACCATGTTCCCCACCTGCATATGTAGTACTTGTACTGTGCATTTTACCAGTTTAATGGCTTCTTCTCCATTTTTCATTGACCTTTCCCTAAGAAGTTTGTCCTCTTAAGTCTTTGTCTTTTATTGCACATAATTTTAAGAGTGCAGATAGGAGGTTAGGAAGAACTCTCAACTATCTATGCAGACATCTAACAGGTTGGTGTCTAAATACAGGTACTGTATTTTACATACTTGCTGGGATAATTTTCCTTTGCCTCTCTAAGGAAAAGATGTTACAGAAATGGAAAGCAAATTATAATAGGTAACATTTTGTTCCAAAGATTTTATGGATTTACAGCAATTTTTAGGAATAAAGAAAGTAAAAAAGCTGTCTTTCCCCACCTCCCTCCCTGATTATTTACAAATCACAAATCACCAGTAGATTACCAAATCACCTGCTATTCTGCAAATTTACACATTTGAAGAGTAAACCAACTTATGGAAGTTGAGGAGATATTTTCTGAAATTCAGAACAACAGGAATGGGGTTTAACACACACACACACAGAGCAAGCATGGATGTGAAATAAAAAATATAAAAGAGGTTCCAAAGTGAGCAAGCATTGGGAGACATTCGCGAACAGAATTTGATATTAAGGAATAAAACAGTTTTAGGAACAGTTTTTCTACTATTCTTCACCTCCTCTCCCGAGACACTGGTCTCCATAGCTTCAAAAGACCCCCCATATCTTGTTTCTTCTCTCCACCCTCCAGGGCACAACTCTCTCTGCCACCCTCAGGTGCATCTCCTGCGAGCCACGGCTCCAAAGAGTTCCCCCATCTCAACCAGTCAACACATGACACAGGGAAACTTTTTTTGCCAACATCTTCAACACTTGCCAATTCTATGATTCCTCTCTAATTAATTTTCCAGGACAGCACAACTATGAGCCCCCTTCCTACCAAGTTTCTGTTCAGAGAAGAGAGCAAGCTACGCAGCGGGACGCAGGGTCGCACCTGCGTGGGTGAGGTGGAAGGGGTCACCCAGCACAAAGCACCTCAGTCAGCATCCCTGTTCCAATTTACCTGTGCACACAGCAGGCACAAGGCAGTGAAGGGCACCCTTTCTACATTTCATTTAACAGGCATCAAAAACAGTAAATTCCTGAGGAAATTATGACACAAGGAACATACCCCCTTTTGACAAAACAAACCTGCCCAATTTCCTTCCTCCAAAAAGCTTCCACCTATGCAGGATGTTTTAAGTCTTGAGGTGGTTGTATTACATGAAAAAAATGTGTGAAAACACTCCCAAACTGGTCAAATCCTCATCTCGCCAAATAGTCAATCCTTATTTATTTTCATAGAATTAGAACATTTCTCCTTTTTATTGCATGCACTGCACTGTGTGCATATAAAGACAGAAATATTACCAAATCAATCCCTCCAAATTTAGGAAATGAGAATTCCAGCTGACTGTGAATTGCCTCAGTTCAATACCTTTCCTTGGCATGCATTACATGATAAGATTTTTTTTTTGTTCCATGCCTGTACTCCCCTTTCCCCAATTCATCCAATTCCCAAGTTAACACTATACGAGGATGATCTCAGGAGCTTGTCTGAAGAACCTTTTATATATTTGTTATTTCTCAGGTGAGATGGTTTGCAATGAATGAACAAGAGAGAGAATGCTCTGACATTAAAAGGAATAGAAAGATATAAAAAGTCCTACGAACTGGCAAACTGGTCACAAAAATACAGCTTTGAGCAAACATTTGCTGTATCTTTTTCTGACCCAGCATGAAATTTGCAGAAAGCTATTTCCTGCAAGCTAAATACTCTGAGAAAAGTCAAAGCAGTAACTGTATTACAACAAAAATAGTATCTCACAGAATTAAGATAATACATGTACAAAGAGTACATTAATTACTACAAGCACCAGCCAGACTTAAAAGCTATTTCTTCTCATTAGACTGTTTGACTTTATAACCTTAAAGTCCTTAAGACTGTGAAGAGGATTTTTATATTTTTAAAACACACACAGAAGTCTCAAAACAGATAACAAGTGTATTTCCACCGTTGTTGGCACTGAAGATTGAACTTTGGGAAAAGATGGAGAACAGGTTATGAAAATAAATTGTAATGACTTTTAGATGAAAAAGTGACTACGGATAAGAACAAACAAGATGAATTTGTTGAAACAAAATATTAGGTAGCAAATTGATGAGATCAAAAACCTGAGCAGGAGTAGCAGATGTTTTCCAACCATCTGATTGCACATGGGAGAGAAGATCATAAATAAATAAATATTAACTCTCATTCTAGTGTAAACTTGGAAAAATTCAGGATAATTTTTAGGAAAGATATCAAGTACTAGAAACCATATTGACTTTTAGAGAGAAATACACAGCTCCAAAACACGAGCCAGAACAACAGTTTTTTTTTGAAACATGCAAATCACACAAACTATACAGAGGTTCATTTTTTCATCCAAGTCAATTTGTTTATGGGAGCAGCAGCATTAGACTTAGAAGTTGACAGATGTAACAAATAGCTTGGCAGAATGCCAGCAGAGGCCAAAATTGAAGAGGCATAATTGAAATACATCCACGGCAGAGGCAATAATTCTGGAACATTTCTAAAACAGCACATTCTTGTAATTTTACAGAAAGATATGGAAACAGGATAGCATTCATTAAGAATGTAATTTCTTTTGGGCAAAAGCCATATCTCAAATTATATCCTAAAAAGTCTCGCATTTTTGCATACCATAAAATTGAGAAAGTTCTTTCATTGCACGCATGATCAAAGAGAGGAAAATATATGCTGTATCATCATTAAGGAACAGAATGATTTACAGCACAAGAAATTTAAGTAATTCAGGATTCACTCAGGCATCATTCAAAACAAAGAAGGCCTTTGCAGAGAAGTATTGCTGGGGTTTTTTTTTCCCTCACCCTTGGAGCCCACAGCTCACTTATTAAAAACAGATTTCTTGTTTGAAAAAGTGAAACGAGCACATCTACCTGGATGACCCGGTTTCACGAGGTGATAAGAAATTTAACAGTTTTCCTATACCAGGTCAGCAGAAAACCTGTGAAATTGCTTACTAGACACACCTATTACTTACTTTTTTCCTCTATACTACTAAAAAGAGCAAAATAATGATTCACCATAAACATTCTAAATTCCAATCCATGATGAACATGAAATACTTAGATGCGAGCAAATGCATTTAAACCAGTTAATTTTCTCACTATGGACAAAAAAAAAATATTGGCTGTACCTAATACAGTTTGAAGATGTAATTCTTGAACCACATTAATGTTGACCTTCAGAAACTGCATTTATTATTATATATTATAGAACTGCTGACCTTATACAAATCGAGACTTTTATGATCATATACCTGTTTCAGTTCTTAGTGCTTAATTACCTTAACACACAGTACCACTGAATTGCTAAAATACTACTTCTCAAACTATCCCCAAACATTTCAACAGCTGACTGGCTCAAATTCCACCAATGGATTGCTGAACATAAAGAAACTGGCATTCAGTCTGATGTTGATAACTGTCAGTGAATCTGGTACAAGTTATTGTATGGACTAAACATCTAGATCTGATACAGAGATGTTCTTTTTTTTTTTCTTTTTATCACTGCTTACCAGCACAGATCAGTTTGCCTGCTTTTGAGATGCAGTTTGTTTAATCAGTTATACAAAGAGGGCAACCGGTCTTATCCTATTTGGAAAGCTACAACAGAAACAGTAGAACCCTTTGTATTTCAACCTTCTTAATTTACCACAAGTAACTCCTCTCTGTCACAGTATCATTGCCAAATCCCAGATCGTCTCTAGCCACAAGGGACTGAGAAGCTGAAGCAGTGCAGGAGGTGCCCGTGTTTTAACTCCTGCTGCCAGACTGCTCTCCAGACCTGCACTCCTAATTATTCCCAACAGCATTCCATGGGAATATACATGTCTCTGTCAGTCAACAGAACATGATAAAGCTGCTAACAGACCAAAAGGGCTTTTGCCTGGCAATCCAAACAGCATTATGCCTCCAAAATGGACTGTGCAGATGACTAACAAAAGAAGAGCTCTCCTCTTGGGGCATATGATAACCTGTGAGCAGAAGGGGTCAGCAGCAACATGTCACTTCCCCTCTATCAGTGCCAAGAAGAGACAGAAGCAATGAATTAATTTTTTTTTTCCCACAGCAACAACCAAAGGCACGGATGCAGAGTGCTAGTTTTTCTGGACTTGGGAGTCTTGGAAGTGCATTGCATGACTACCTCCTGTACAGCCAGAAAATAATAATTAAAGAAGTCCTCCCCAGGCAGTTCTATTTCAGCAATCTTAAGCCAACTCACATTTCAAAGTTAGTATTAGGACACAGAATAACTTAAGGAAAAAGCTTATTTGGGAAACAATTAATAGTAGTGGCACAGATATAAAAGGTGACAAGTTACAGGAGACTAAAGCTTTCAGTTTAACACGCATTGACTTTTTAACATTAATTTAAAATAAATAGAAGACAGCTAAGAAAAATCTTGAGGACAGTATCCTGTCTATACTCCAGTTTCTAGTTGCAGGAGAGCTTGACTGCTAAGAGCTTTCAGAATGGCTGCAACATTCTTGCAATATTCTTGAATTACTCTTCAGAGTGTTACAGTACCTTGGATTTTATTAAAATAAATTAATATTAGCTTCAGATCTAGGTCCCCGAGTTTTTTCTCAAATTTATCAAATATCTTAATTACTACCCCACTGTCTTCTCCTTCCCTACTTACTGTTCACAATCAATTGCTTGTCACTTTACCTCTGTTCTCTTAATTGTGAGGTTTTGTTTGTTTGTTTTAAAGAGGAACAGATCCATACCATGACCTCTCTCTTTCACTTGATTAGATTCTGTTTGCTTTGCTACCTGTATAGAATTCATATCCTAAAATTATCAACTGTAAAAGCTGATAATTTATATACTGAGATGCAGCAAAGATGTTGACAGTGTCAAACAAAAGATTTTGTAACCTTTGATCTTTGGTCTGTAAAGAGGCTTTATCTTTTAAAAGACATTTTGAACTCCAAGGTTTCTCTTTCTTTAAGGTCCCATATGACAGTGAAAACACTATTTGAAAATCTTCAATCACCAATTAGATACCTTAGGTTAAAAATTTCAGTCAACTCTCCTTACAGCTAACAAAGGGTCCTCACTTAGGAAATCTTGATTGACATTGCAAGTTCTTGGGACCCAACCTTGGAACAAAGAGAATTCACTACTGCAAAATGCACATATGTCATTGCAAGAGGGTGAAAGGTTTTGACAAACTGCAATTGCTATGCAGTAAAAAAAAAAAAAACAACTTTCAAAATTATTTGCCTGCTCAGGTTCATGCACGAGCAAACAGCACTCTGACATCAGTAAGGGAACAAAGATCTACATTAGGGACACATAAAAGAATTCTGAATTATAAGGAAGTAAATGAACAAAGACGAACACTACATTTCTGAAATAACAGAAAAGACAAGCAAAATTGAGCATTAAAATGCAGACATTTGAAAAAATACCAAATCTGAATCTCAGGAGGTAGAGACAACATTGTTCTGAAGAAGCACTAGATTATCTGACTTGCCAAACATTAACCCACTTCTGTCTCCTAGAAAATCCCATTCCATTGAATCTCAAAGAAAAGTAGAGTCTGCACCAGAACACAGCAAGTGTTCTAAACTAGTCTGAAGTAGAGAGTCTACCCTGAGGCCAGAAGGGGATGCAATTCCTATCACAGAAGTCTGAGACACTAAGTCACTAATCAGGATGGAGCCTCAGTATGATCCCGAAAAAAACTTGCCAAGTTTCCCTGTGGCCATCAAGAACGTTTCACTATCTGAAGAGACAATGAAAAAAAGCTCACGAGTCCTCCTGGACTTAAAGCAAACCCCTGGTGACAGTGAGGCGACAAAATGTCACACAAAGTGGATGGGACCTGTTAAAAGTCACTCTCAGCGTGTTTCTTGTCAGGTATTCAGGTATCAAATCCCACATTAAGTCTGCCAGCCGTGAGGAGAACAGTGGTCACAGAAAAACCCAGCACTTGCTCAGATCAGTGTCTGTGAACCCTTCAGACATGTAGTGATTGGCATCCAACTTCCACTGGGAAGAACAGATCCCTCTGCACAGTACCACAAAAGCTCAGGGCTTTTTGCTGTGCTTTTGTTTTCAAAAACAAAAAGGGTGCTAAAAAGGTAGTAGTGGTCGCTGATATCAATTTTCCCAGTAGGAATGGACTTCTGATGAAGTGCTTAAGCAGTTTTCCCATCTAGAGCAGCTGGTCATTACACAGTTGATTCTCAGAAGAGTGAAGTTTCCAGCTGGCTTTCTAACTGGAAAACAGACACAAACATGACCAGATGCGGGTCAGCCAGTCAGGTTTTTAAGGAAGTCAAGATTATACCTTTCCATGTTCCAAGGTGGTATTAGTTTATCTTGAACACAATAGTTTCCAGGTACGTAGTTCTCACAACTACTAAATGCCTCTCACTCACAGAAAGAACTAAGCTGAAAGATGGATGGCCATAGCAGTGGGAGACCTTTCATCACAGCCTCTTACTCCCAGCTGTTCTGAGCACTCCTACAGAAGGATACACATCTTTAAAAAGGGCAGATAGGAAAAAAGTTGCTTTCTCTATTTTTATGGGATGTTATTCCATTAAGCTGAACTGTATATGAGGTAAAAATACTAAAAAAAACCCCAATAAATGATTAGTGCCTCACTGTCATGAGCAGTAAGCAATAAGAGGCAGTTGAGACCCTCCATTATTTACAAACCTGTGCTGAAGAGAAAATCTGGAATTTGTGAAGTGAAATTAATAGCAAATACATGACCTGGGCACTTCTAAATCCAGGAAGAGGATTTTATTCTCAGCCACAGAAATTGAGGATTTATAAATAGAAAGCCAATGACTATATCAAATGTAATTATAGACTATATCAAATAAGTCACTGAAAGATTAAAAGTTTCCTCTAACAGTTAAAAATAATGGATACTTTTACCAATAGTTGTGGCAGAAGACATCTTTGTTAAAGTGTTAACATCCCATTCCATGAATTAAAGTGGAAAAGCTCAAAAGCATTTGAGAATTTCAAGGCCAGCCTCCAGGAAGAAAAATCTTTAATTATTTAAGCATATTATGAAAAAGTCATGAGAAATCAAAGTGAAAGGACTATTTTCAAATTGGGGAGCATTTGTTCAGTAAAGATCTGAAGTTCTTTCAAAAACTAAATCATACTGGTTTCTATTAGAGTGAGAAGGTCTCCCATGAACCTTCTTTTCTCCAAACTAAATAGTCCAAGTCAGTTTATATATATATATATATATATATATATATATATATATATATATAAAATAATGCTAATATATATTATACATAATATAAATTGTGTTTTATATAGTTGGACTTTTCTATTTAAAAATTCCAATAAGCAGAACACTGGTTGTCACGTAGCTTTTCATGTTTTTCTTTTGAGAGTAAACAAGAGCAGAAGCTTTGAAAACGCAGAGGGTTTTCTATTTTAATTTAAATTGGAATTCTAGAGAACCATACCCTTCTGGAACCATTAATCCTGATCCCCAAAAGTCAACTGTTATGCAAGGAGAAAGTACTTTCATTCAATATGCTGCAAACAATATCATAGCAATATGCCTTTGTTAGACTTTATAGACTCCTATTCAGCAATTACTTTGGGAAAATGATTTCTTAGAAAGAAGCACATCCTTTATTCATATACAACCAGGAGTCCTGAAGTCTTCAAGAAAGTATTTTAATTTTTTCTCCCCCTCAAAATTCTACTTCATCTGCTGGTGCAAAGCAGTACCACAGAGTGAGGTCCTTGAGGAGTTATGGCACAGAGGATACAAGACCCAGTTAAATCCTCTCTTCAAAATGAACTATGGACTATATAAGGGTTTAAAATATCAAAGTGAGCAGCAATGTCCTAGGCTTACATTTTTCAGGCTACTCCTACCTACACTTGGTAAGAGTAAACTAATACCCAATAAAGCATTCAGTTATTTGCCCTATAAATGGAAGCAATAACTCAAATACTACTCAGTAAAGGTTATGTTCTGCAAAACATGAATATAAGAATAGCCTTGGAGGCAAAGCAGGTTGGTACTTATTGTAATGAAATTTAATATTCTTGATGCTTTTTTGCTCAGAGGGCTTCCTTAAGTAAATAAAAAAAAAAAAAAAGTGAGTACCGAAGACAATTACCTGCAGTTTTAAGAGAGCCTGGAGGGCACACACAATTTAAAATAGAGAAAGTATCAAAAATAAAATTAAAAAACTCTTTAAAGTGCTGATAAAGCCTACATGGATTTCAGCTATGATTTGGATAAATTAGCACTAGTACCACTTATGTTCAACCCAAGTAAATTATACACTAACAAAATGAAAATCTTTGAGATCATTTAAAATTCTATTCTCTGAAAATAAGCTTCTTACAGAATATTAAATTTGTTTAGTCATATAATCAACCCCACAAATTAACAAAAAAAAAATTGCTATTCTGCAACATGCAACTAAACCACATCTTTTAAGATGTACTGTCAGAATTTGCATACGATTTTATGCAATTGGTGATTTCCATAATTAACCAGAGATCTCAAGCATTTCACAGCAGTTTACTGTTCAACACTGGGTTTGCTTTCAAATTAAGTCTAAATGTAATGCAGAAATAGACTACAAACTACTACATTGGAGGTGATTTGAGGTTTTAAAGAGACCATTATCCTGAACTTTACCCAGAAAACGGTACCAGAGTTGAGAAGGGGATGGTGAAGATTCAAGAGTCCAGAGCTATTTAACTACTTTGTTGAGAGGTGTTTTTTCTCCCCCAAAATAGTATCCTATTATATACATGTATAAGAATAGAAAACAATTATCCTCAACTTCTATATTCCCTCTATAGGGAAACAAAATTACACTCAAAATCACTTCATTCCATTAGCAGTGACAAAAATACTAACTACCTGGCAAATTGATAAACTTTTTAAGTTCTACTGTCTCAAAACCATCTTATTAGAAGGCTTTCTCTAAACCTAATTTCGCTTATTACTTTAAAATACTGGTTCCTCAATTCATGCTCACACAAGAGACTCCAAAGGGACACTGGAGTGGTGTTTGGTTCACTGCCTTTCCCTCGGTGTTTCCCACCTGACCTCCCATTCCCAGCCTTCTGTCTGAAGAACCAAAACAGAAATGTGGTTGACATTTGCAGCTCAGAAATGCTGCTGTGACCCCTTGACCCAAGGTCAAGGTAGGATTCTGAGCACACTCCATCCCCCCCAAACACCCAGAAACTAAAGCTACAGCTGACAAAGCACCAGCCCTTCTCTTGGTTGGTGGTAAAGTGCAAGAGTGCCAGTCTAAAACCAAATGCACAGACACACTAAAATATTTAAAGCGTTAGTATCATGCCTGTACCTTTCAGACGAAGATACAAACTGGTTTAATTTGAATTCGGGTGGATTTTTTTTCTAATGCTAATGAATAGAAATAGGTATTTAAGCAGGAAAGAAGTAAAATTCGTCATAAAAGAGAATATCTTGAAAACTCCCAAGTAAAAGCTTTAAAGAAATGAAGCAAGACCAGACCTCTGCCCTTGAGAAAATTCCAACATTAGTACAAACATATCATCAAATACCTGCTTTTGTAAAGTTAAGTGCACTGATTATTGAGAAGTCTTTTCTGTGGACAGATGACACCAGAACACAGTTGCTGTGGTGGTGTAAGGCTCAAGTTCATATGTACCAATAAGACACTAACAGAACCTTATCAATCTACCATTCAGTGTCCATATGCTATTACAGGCTACCTTTTTTAAGCAATTACCTTTAAAATCCCAAATCAAAATATTAATCCAAAAGCAAAGCATGTCAGCTACTTTTTGTGTTATCATGGCAAAACCAACCTCATAAGGAACAATTACTATCACATAAGAAGACTGAAAAGGGGGTGGCTCTTGCATTTTACCATCTTAGGACTTCTACTTGAAAATATGATCTGAATATCCTTTTACTTTAATCCCTCAGAGACTGGCACACTGAACCCCTGAAGATTTAATTGCCTGTCCATATTTTATTGACCAAAAGACTATCCTTCCTTTCCTCCCAACTAGACAGTTGGTAGCAATGCCAAATCCACGGAAGGAGAAGAAAATGTCAAGATGAGTAGAAGTGTTCATTATCAGTCATCATCAAGTACAAAGCACACAGGAGGCTTCTGAGATACTGACTCCATGTCCTGAACGGTAACCTACTGAAAGGAAAGCAGGATCCAAGGGAAGTTCACTCTTTATACTAACATTAGCTAATACAAAGCTCAGATTTACACTACCAGCCCTGCACAAAATGCAGAGCGAACAGAACAGCCCCGAAGATCTGAAGTAAAGGGTTCATATTAGACAGGAACCCGTTCTCAGGCACAGCACTTCCCTCTTTGCTGCGCTTTTTGAAGTCGCATTCTTCAGAAATGTAATTAAAGGTAGATATTAGCTCAGATTATGCTGTGCCTATAGAGCTGTGAACTTGCAAATACGTTTTCTGTGTGCTTCATAAATACTTCCTCTAAGAGAACTGAAAAACAGGTTTATATTCGAAGACACCCAGTTTTTAATCTCAATTTCCCACTAGATACTGTCATTTCAACTATATAATTTGTGCTTCATGAAGATTAATATAAGGACAATAAGCACATTTATAAGGATTGTTACAGTAGCTTTGTTTAGTAAAATATACAGCAAAGTTATTTGAGTTGTCTCTTGCAAAAATAGCTACAATGTAAATTTTTGTATTGATTCACAGATATACTTTGTTTTATCCATTATTCTATTTTCCAAGAATTAGACACCTATTTTAAAACCTTCTGTTACCTGAACACATTTTAATATACCCACTATCTTTCTGTAGCCAACAAATTTGTAAGCTCCACAAGAGACAGGTGGGAAAGATACTGTGCCAAAACATATTCAGTTGTATTTCCATCAATTCACTGAAATTAAACTCTGACAATGGAAACCTCTGATATTACTTTGAAAATATTGAGAGAATAATCAGTGTCCTTCTATTAGATATAAATTACAAAAAGCATATTCTACTGTCTACAGCTTATTTGGAAAACTGTTTAAAAACAAAACATTCCTCCACATTTCAAAAAGCTTTGAGTATTTACATTTTCAAGTCAACAATGGAAAGGAAAGTTTAGGTAATTTTAAAATCAACTTATATTTCTCAAAGATATCTGATTAGTGCACTAGAACTTGTATATTAAATCACAGAACCACAGAGTCATTTGAGTTGGAAGAGACCTCAATGATCATCTAGTTCTGACTCACCTGCCATGGTGAGTCAGAACTCATCCCTCAATTCACCACGTTCCTGAGGGACATCACTTGTTACTATCTCCATTTGGATGTATTAATCTACAAGTATAGTTTTAATATATTGGAAATACGTATTTATTTTTAACAGTAAGGTTTTTTCCTGAAGTTCCACGATTTTTAATTGAAATGAAAGCAACCATTACTACTACAGGTATGTCCTATTTCAGATCATATTTCAGGGCAACTACTACTGATCCTGGCTTAAGAGGGAGCAGAATGATAGCAACTTTTGATTAAAATATAAGCCTGAAGTGGAAACTTCATAACCTCGTAAAAAAACAAATTTTGTTATCTAGGCCAGGACAAAATACAAAGAAAGTTAAAGCTAAGATTCTCTGAAATAGCTTAAAACCAGCTTGCCTTTCATAGAGTGACAGTTCAGCACTGCAGCCAAATGAGTCGCTCATATCTTGGGCTCCAACAAAATTTTTTCGTTTTTCCAAATTTGGGTGAAGATGGCTCTGTGCTAAGAGCAACTGGAGATGCAACCTGCAGAACATTCACTCTTTCCAGTGTACAATTAATTAGTTTATAAGAATGCTATTTCACTCCACTTTCTGCCACTAGCTTTGTTAGCCAATGCTGGATAAGGATCAGAAAGAACATCCAGCTTAAGGTTGTTTCAATTTATCCATTTCTTGATAGACTTTCAGTTTCCTCCCCACTTAACCCAACGACAAAATAATTACCCTGGAATTTCTTATAACATAGTCAAAGGAGATTTTTCATCTTTTCCAATGCCCTTATCCAAGAAGGTGGTGGCAAAGGAAGCCTGAAAACAATGTAAATTTTAGTGTTTTGGAGTTCACTTTTTTCTTTCTCAAAAAGCACTCACTTTGTGAATCATCTATGAGGTTTAAGCCCCCAGTTAATTTGTAGGAAGAGAAATACAGAATTTCAGATTTCAGGGTAGTGAATAAAGTCTAAAAATCCAGAGTGATAAACACTAAACACTCAAATCCAAAACCAGGGGGAGATATAGCAGTGGAAATCTTTTGGGATGGTTTTTTTTTTCCAAAAAATATGTTTGGTTGACTGTTTACTCCAATTCACCAGTTCCTTGAACATAGACACTATCTAGAGAATCTCATGCCAAGAGTTAAATTTCAACAAGAAAAAAGGAATTTCACCTATTCCTGTTGTCCCTAAAATCAACTGCATATTTAGCAATTTGAAAGATTATGCTATTTATTTCCTTAATTTAAACACCAACTTTAAGTACTTGTTTCTGTACAAGTTGAATTAAGTCCAAGCCAAATCCATTTCAAATTAAATAAATTAAAAGAAATCCATTAAATTTAAATTACATGGTTCAGGATAAGAAATATTTTTGGCTTGTAGCTGTGACTACTTTTACAACCTCAAAAGGTCATTCTTTCAGACACACTTGGCACATGAGGCAATAAAGTATATAGCATATTTCCTCCGAGTGAACAATGCTATTTATTATTATTATTTATTATTATAATTATTTCCCATTCCGACTAATTCGGTGCCTTAATAAATGAAACAATAACTGAAATGGTTTTTTCCTCCTTTTTTTTCTTTTTCCCTTCAGGGGAGAAGAGGGAAGCCAAGGGGGAATTTAGCACTGCCTCCACCTGCTTGCAAAAGGTCAGGATATGAAAATGTAACATTGACCAACACAAATATCTCAGCTGAATAGTACTCGGAGGGATGATTTTATTTCCAATTGTGGTTTAATAATGAATGGATTCTTTCTTCAGAAGACATCAATTTCTCTTTTACTTACTGTACTAGAGAACTGTCTTTGAAAACTTAGATACAGTGCAACTAATAAGCCTGTGCCAAAATGTGCTCTAAAATCTCACGCCCTGATCAAAGGTATCAAATGAAAATGCCAATCTCTGATTTTTTTTTTTAAGTTAAAAACACAGGCCCTGGGTCTGGTTGAGCTGGATGCTCATTCTGACAGGGTGAAAGGAATATGGCTTTACTCCACATCAGGAAGTAACAAATTCTGTGGTGTCTACGTAAATCCCTCCAGCCAAGAAATGTGTTTGTTTAATCAGGCAGGTGACAACAGTCATTACTTTACTTTCTTTACACATCTCAAAAGGAATATAGAATAAAAATACTGACAGCAAAGAGCATTCTTTTCTTCATTGTGAAGCCCTTTGATAGATAAACTCAGCTAAATAGCCTGAGTGCAATTAATAAATATATTATAGATACAAAAAATCCATACTTTTACTTAATTCTCCAGCGAACATCATTCTCAGCTCTTTGTTTGAACAAATTGAGTCATCTCCTACAAAAGAAAATTACTACAGCATATACTAGTGACTTATTACATGTGGATGGGCTTTTTCATTCTTGTTTATTTGTTCACATGTATCTATCCTTAAAACTACACTTGACAGGATTTACTGCCCAATAATTAAGACTAAAGAAATCAAAAGAAGTAAGGTCTCACAAAGTATTACTTGCACCCTTGCTTCCCTCTCTGAAATAAGAGGGAAGTTAACTGTACCAGAATAACACAGAAAAACTTCTGTCAACTATCTACCCTAATAACTAATAATGAGGGCAATGAATTTCTTTTCTTTCTGAAGAAATTTATAGCAATTTTCAAGAGACCACAAGAATTTGTAATACAGACACATACATATAGATCTAATCAGAGAAGGGATACAGGTATGAACTAGGAGAAACAGATGTTTGATTGCAACTGTCGTGGCAAACTAGAGAGAATTCTTTGAAGCTACCTTTTTACAGGGAACTGCCCAAAGAAAATGCATGGGGAAAACAGCCAAGCAAATTTAGTATAGTATGCTTTAAAAAAAAAAAAATAGAATTCTTTTTCCAGACCTAGTTTAGAACAATTCATTCTGTTCCCAGCCATAAAGCTTTTAATACTGTGTTTTCCTTATTCATTAAGACACATTTGACATGATACACTATTTCAGTTCTTCAGACTTGTCCTGTTAATTGTATCAGGCAGAACAGAACCCAGAAGAAAGATCAGCAACAGCTGTTCTCTGTCCATCCAGTACTCTTATAATGGGAAGAGTAGAACCAGGTTTTTTTTAATCTTCTTTACAATTTCACCAATCATTTCTTAAGTATGAACTCCAATAAAATTTCTCTCAATAACACATCAGTTCCAAAGTCATGCTGGCATTTAAATAACCCCTGTAGAGAACATTCACATACAGCTGAGTGAGTCCTTAAAAACACTCCCTAACTTTCATCAAAGTATCACCACAGTCCCATCCAAAGCTGAATCTCAGCAATTTGGCAGGACAGCCACCACATGAAGCAACAGCCTGGCCAGCTCTGTTGTCTGCACTGATCTCCATCCTCAGCTTCAATCAACTTCTAGGGACAGGAACTTAGTCCTTATGCTAGCCCCTGAAATGGCATTCCTCAAGAAAACAAGGCACTCCTTTCAAAACTGTAAGTAATACAACAGGTCAACGTGATTATTTGCAGATTATTTCTGACCTGTTGGCCACGCACACACTACTAACTTCTGGAAATGCCATAGCATTTTGGTAGTTTGTTGGTTTCTACTTTGTAGACACAGATGTTAATTGTTTTGCTCCCTGTTATTGATTTTCTTTCTCTCTCCAGTGAGCTTTCAAAAACTTGATTTCCAGTGGTTCTCTACATTATAAAACATGCACACACTAGAATCAGGGGAAAAAAACCCAAACAATTGTCTTAATGACCCCATCTTCTTTCCCTGCCACATGAGCAGTACCATGCCTAATTTTCATCCAGCCTTGAAGTTCTTTGGATGAAACCCTATTAGAAGAAAGTCAACATCCCCCATTTCATTTGTAGATTCTTTAAAACCTCTTCCTCATCTCAAACTTACACAGCCATCACCGTTCTCCCCAGCACAATCTTCTATTCACAACAGACACTGCTCGTGTAACCTGCTGCTGTTGCAGTAATCACTTAAGAGTGCTGTGAAAGTTGTCAATCAGGTGTGGATTACCAAATGAAAGATCATTATTGCATTAAGATTGATGCAAAATTTTTCTCTGCAGTGTGTTGAATCTTGTCTGATTTTAGATCTTTATCAAAATGCCATAATCAATGTCAGGAAAGTGGCTGCAACTATTCAAGATATGATTGAATTTTGGTCACCTCTGTATTTCAAAATGTGTGCCTTTCCTTCACATATCAATATATTGCTTTATTGCCATACCACTTTTTGTACAGCTGCATTTTTGAAACTTCACACAAAGCTGTGACTGCTACACTGGAGGTTAATATGGGAAACTGGACACTTCAAAGAAAGTTACCCACAGTCTTATAAGAAGTTCTGAGTTTTAGAGCAACTACAGATTTAAAAGCCTCCCAGTCTGTTATATCAATCTAAGTGCAGTAAGACAATTCAGCTTCTAGATTAATGTTTAATTAAAAAATTAAAGCAACTCTATAGCAGGTCTAGACTTCATATACTGTAAATCACATGCTTATGGCTGGAACTTTTTTTTGCACTATTATTTTAATTTTTCCAATTACATTGCAGGAAGTTTCTATATATCATCCCTTCCATTAATGCTTTCAGTACTCATTCCCTTCAAAAAGGCAATTTATTAACTGCATTGGCCCCATATTTGTAAGTGTTTACTTGCTAACATTCACAACTATTACTTAGAAGAAAACGGAAACAAAGATTTTCAGACTTAAGACCTTCAGGTCTTAAACTTTAAGGTTTAAACTTTACAAAGTACTTTTATGCTCTCACAGTCACCATCAAAGTCCAGCCAGCAGAAGGTGACTGCTAAGGACATAAGCAAGCAAAGTTTTTAAAGTCAATCTGTAATCAAAATAATTACATTTATGAGAGCTGAGGGAGGAATAAAAGTCTCACTATTACACTACAAGCAGTGCTTCCTTAAATCAGTCTTTAAGAAATAATCTTTGCCAGCCAAATGAAATTGCAATGCATATTGTGGGGATCTTTAAATACAGAGCTTTCCTAAACTAATTTAGTGGAGGAAGACTGGCAGGAAATGAATTAAAATCAGCATAGCTGAATGTTTTACATCACGAAACACAATTTACATCCCTGTTCCTACTGTAATTACCGTAGAGCCAACAATAAACCAAAAAAGATATCAAATGACTGAGAGTCTGGCTCATTGGCAACTGCATTGCCTTTGATCCAGGTGGAGTTATGGCCAAAGTATCTCTCCAATATTTGTGGCAAACATGGCATGCCACTGGATGTCATTACTAGTGCCCAAACGCAGGTGGAAAAAGGTCACCGTGTGCACCTTACTAAATCCTCAGAAGCTGCACTTCAGCTCTTACACTCTGGGAAGTCAACCCTTTCCTATATGATTCACTGAATCTTCTGTAATCTTCCCCTGCTGGATTTCCCTCTCCTCTCCCCCCTGTCTAGGGGATCAATTGTGTCCCAAAACCAGCGTAGTTTAAGCCTATGAGGAAATTGCTTAGTTGAAAGAAAACTGAAAAAAAGTCTTTAGATTAGAACTGTCAGGACTCTCAGAACAAGGTAGAGTTACAGACAGACAGGTTTGTTAGGAACTCTAGGATTCAAAAGGGAAAACATGGAAAGGTGCAAAACAGCAAAGAGGATAACCCAGTACCATCAAGGGTCTGCTACAAGTAGTGGCAGTTTCCTTCCTCCCACCTTACTGATGCTTCCTGGCCAGCAGGGTCTCTTCAGGTGTCATTTTGGAAGCAATGAGTGTACTGACAGTTTTTAAATCCTACTTGTTCTTTGTGTGTGTTAATTAAGTTTGTGGTCAAGCGGTACCATCTCTGCACTCTAAAACATGCATGAACAAAGTGACCCCGAGACAGATGGCAAGAACACCCATAGCTTGTTATCTGCATTCTGTAACTCATGCTGATGTCCCACTTTGCTTAAATTCAATCTTAGGTTAGGCAAGGCACCTAACAGTGTGGTGCTTCATAGAGCTTATAGCTATTTAAAATGCTAACAGTGCAAGTAATAAAGAATAACAGCATATTCATTTCAGCCTGCAAACTGACTGCTACAATCCACGGGGATGCTCCCAAATAAGGCAACAAGCTTTCACTTCCACAGATATTTAGAAGAGGTCATCGTTGAATTGTAGGCTGCTTAAAACATAAACAAATTCTGGACAGCTATTCTTATAGGAGAATTATGAGCCCAGCCCTGTTGAACAAACACCAAACCCTGAAAGATGTATTTTCCAATTCTTTCCACCTACTAATAACGTTTCATCAGCAGCAGATAAAGATGTGGAAAGTTGGCAATCAGAAGAAAGAACAACAATTCAGGTGAAGAACAGCTGTTTAAGGAGAAACTAAACACTGCCCTCAATAGGGGGTGCTGAAGGTGTTGGAAGATCGACACGTCTTTAAGGAGTCAGATCCCAAAGTGAAGAGGACATCAGAGGACCTTTTCTTCCCCTTAAAATACAGCATGAGGTCAATGAAGGATTTAAACACTGGGTGGCAGAAGAGGCCAGAGTCTCAGCAACCAAACATAGGAGCACTGTGTCATTCTGCCTGCAAGAGAGCAGCCAAGATACCCCCATGGGGCCGGGCCACGGGACAGGGAAGAAAAGCCCCAGGTGACCCACACCACTCTCAAATCCATTGCCACACTGGGCAAGAGGCCACCTTAACCAGAACTAACACGTGTGCTTCAGCACCTAACAGCTGCCCTATTTCTGCTGCACTGAAAGGGGGGTTAAAAGCAGTTTCTGAGCTATGGTACTTTATAACCCACCTTAAGAAAAACTATTTAAAAAAAAAAAGAAGGACAGAGCTACGATCACCTGTTCCCCCAACAGTTTAGAGGAGTGAGCTGGAGAGAACATCTGGTTAGGCAGCAGGGGACTAGCAAGTCATCTGTTGCCCTGATGTAAAAATCGTGGCTTGAGGGACAAAACATTTATACTCTAAACCCGTTTCAAAGCACACTTGGCAGGGACATCACTTGACACTTCATAAAACTGAAGGAGGAAGGAAAGGCTAAATAAAAGCAGAGATTTCTCCCACTATATAGCTTAGTTATGATTTTTAAACCCCAGGGTATGGACACACAATCCAATCTAAAAAAAAGCCTTGAAAGCAAGGCACCAAAAAGCCCCAAAGGAGATGCCAGGACACCTGCTGGCCCCAAAACCTTGTAACCAACATCATCTCTTACTGATCATACTGCTGCACTCAAGAAAGCTGTACTAATCAAAAATAAAACCAGAATGTAAATCAACTTCTGACTTTTGTGCCAAATTTACCTCTTAGAATGTGCAAGAACTTAAAATTTTGGCTAAGTGCTCAGTTGAAAAGGGTCATAGTATTAAAAAAAAAAAAAACAAAACAACTAAACAAACCACCCCCTCCCCCAAAAAACCCACAAACCAAACAAAATTCAAGGCATCACATGAGTTCTGAGTTTTACTTCTACTACTATTCCTAAAGGCTCACAGAAATATATATCAGTGTACCTATTGACATTTATAATTGGATTAGGACAGAAGAGGATCTAACAAAGTCTAAGGAGAAAACAGGAAGAGACTTAAAAATAAAAACAATACATTCAGACCTCAGTAAGTCTAGAAGGGCAGCATCATTTAGACATTCTATTTACATAGCACTTGGGAGGAAAAAAAAAAGCAAACTCTTATCTTTGCTAGGTAATATCTTGTTCTCAATTATTTTTAAATTGTTTTACCTGATTAGTATTTTAGACACATTTGCTATTTAGAGAAATGAATTTAAATCAAAACACAATCAACCACTCTAGTTGTGATCCCACCTGGTCTCCAGAGTCTACAGCATCACTTTTAATGAACTTGGCAGCTGAATAACCTTTGAATATGATTTTAGTAAGAAAAAATTGTTCTAGTTAGCTTTTGTAAAATTAATTACGAGCAGAATCCTTGCTTAAGGTGGGAGGGTGTTTTGCAGGTATTTTAAGCAAACAGGAACATAATAGAGACAATTGATTTACTACAAAATTAACTAGACAGTGCCAACTAGAGTACAGGTCCAGAGCCTGTGGTAATAAAAAAAAAAAAAAAAAAAAGAAATCAACTGCAATTCTCAGTCAAGCTTTGTGATTTTGGTTTTTGGTTGGTTGCTGAGGGAGGGAAGGGCTGGGGGATGGACACAGACATAGCCAGAAAGGGATTGAGATGAAGGAGACTAAGATTCACCAAACTGGCATTTGAGGGGAAAAAAAAAAACACTCAGGATCCAGATTTTAGAAAAATTCAAAAATGCGCAAAAATTATGGAAAATATGAAAGTAAAAGTTTATTTCTGTATATTTTGGTTGATTTTAAAGCACAATTTATAGCATTTTTCTTGAATAGAGTTAAGCAGAAAATATTCTTTTAGTTGTCCATTTTTCTTACCTGCAAATTCTCATTTCAATGAAATCAAGGTTTTATTCTCCTGTGACACCGTGAACAGCAAATTTTAAGCTGCTGCTCAAAACTTCCAGAAAAGCTCCCTGTTTATACACCACTTGTATGAGCACAGATGAAAAAAATTAAATACAAAAACATGCTTTCACCTTTTTAAGTAGCACTATAGTGCAAGATAAAAAATCCAAGCTGTCCTTTGAACAGTTTTACTGTTGCTTTGCTTGGATCTAATCTCAATTTATATAAAGTTTACTATAAAATAGTATTTAAAATACATCAGGCATATAATACTTTTTTTTTTGCATGGATATAGATTTTTTGTCACATTCTGTTACAGTTAGTATTCACAGTCCCCTTTGCAGACAGCTGAATAATCTTGCAAATGCTGCGAGATAAATTTACTTACATCTTGGCTTTCAAAGAAAATGTAGACAGACTAAACTGATAAAGCAATTGTTCCTTAATCTCTTTCGTGGCAGAGAATTAGTTTCTCTCAATTCCAAAGTGAATTGAGCATTCTTGGCATTTGATGTTTAAGTACCTGTGGATTTAACAGTTCTTCCCACCACAGAAGGAAAGGGATTTAGTACAAGCACTGTACAGGACAGAAGCCTCTATTAGCTCGAGAAATTTCTCTCAGCAAGTAAGCTTTTCTGTAGACCATTCAAGAGACTGTGTTTGGTGTCCTCTATTTTCAGCAAATTTGCAACACCTGCCAGCAACTTGAGTCTCTCTCAGATTTTTACACTCCCCTCTTCCAGACTAGAGCTGCTCATTCACTGGTGTGGAAATCAGCAGCATGTCAATACAGTCTAAATGGAAAAAAAATAAATAACATTTGCAATCAAGTGTCAGTTCTGATTCACAATTTTGCTTGGGACTTGCACACACGAAACCCCAGGAAAAAAAAATCAAACTATTTTTTAATCGGGTTTGAGTAACTTAAAATAAACATGATGGTTATACATTTTAAGCCTTAAAATTTTACTATAAACACACACAAAATATTTAGTGTTTCAGATATTATGAGGAAAGAAGCCCTTAATGACTAGAAACAGTTCACAATACAATTTAGTGGAATATGAACTTAAAAGATTAACAGGAAGCAACTCAGAAAATTATTAAACATACTGAAATGCATTTTTTATAATAATTAAAATCCCAATTCAGAAAGTCCCCCTGAATTATTCTGTTAAATTGTCCCAAGTAAATAAAGAACAGCTCATCCCATCAACTAATACAGTGCCTAGGATGCACTATAGACCACAAAAAGAGCACTTTTCACACTGGTCACCTGGTTTATTTCAAACTCAGTTACCCTGCAGGAGTTTCCATTACATGACTGGCCCATGCCATGGCTTCTGCAATAGTGCAACGTTAGACATATCCAGTCCATGGCAATTCAGTGCAAGTGAGGGAGAAAAATGGGAGAAACTTGCAGCACACAAAACCTAACAACTGACAGAATAACAAGAGACCAGAACTCCACAGATGCTCAGTGATTGAGCCACTACAGGAACCACTCCAGTGTAACCTTTAAAGGGTTAAACCAGAACTTTGCAATTGATAAAAAGGTCAAACCAGATTATCATGCATCTCAAGGGGGGAAAAAAAATAAGAGAATTTATCCTGGAATAAGTGAGGGATGCTGTATAGAATTTATTAAGGCATGCTTTAAGGAGATTGTGAAGTTATGCAAAACATTGTGGAATGTTTCAGGGAAGAATCAAAGACAAGGAAAGGGAGGAATGAAGGTGGTTCAGGGATGAACAAACACGTAAAAATGTGAGAAGACTGAAACAAGCTGGCTGCCTGTGTCTGTTTCCCCTTTTAAACCACTGAAATATTCAGCATACAACATCAGTCTCCTCAGCCTCAATACCTCAGAGAATACACAGTAAACAATATTAAATGTTAATAATCATCTGGGTTTAATAGGCATATTGACACACACTATATTTATACCAGGTAATTAAGTGTGTCCAAACTGGATCTCAAACTGTCTACTGAACACGACCCCTGCTCTGTATTAACTGTTGATTGACCTCTGGAAGCTCTTTGGAATGGAGCTAATTGTCCTAGGGGGAAACTTTTCCTGTATTTCAACAACCTGACAATAAGTTTCCAGAACTTACAAGTTTTTCTTCAGCTCTTCTCATCCTTTTATTTTTATATAAAAGCATATTACATATAATATGAAAATACAAATCTATTTTATAATGCATAAATAAAGCGTACAATTATATTATTATATAATACATGTTCATATATTTTAAATATTTAAATAGGCATCTATACGTATAAATAATGTAAAATTAAAAATATATAATATATACCTACACCATTATGTAAGTATATACTATACTTACATAATATATACATACATATATACATACAATGCACATGGTGCATAATATGCACATATTGATGACATAGATGCCAGAGGAATAATGAAACCTCAACACTGTCATTTAGTGTTAGATTTCAGGTGTTTAGACAAGTAGAGGAATTTAATTCCACATATTGTAACTGTTGAACAACTCAACTGACTTTGTTTGGCAAATAGCGTAGTTTTAATAGAACTGGTAGGAAATAACGACCACTACCACAGCTGAAGTGCCATTTTATACCTACTTTGCATAGTCAAAGAGCCTGCTGTCCCAGAGCTGGTGGTTCCCTCTGTAACCGGAATGGAAGAAGCAGGAATCCGTCCCATCGAACTGGTTGAGCCCATCCTCCGAGTTTTTGGAGGCGTGGCTGTGCACCACGTCCAGCAGCACCGTGATGCCCATGGAGTGAGCGACGTCAATCATTTCCTTCAGGTCATCCGGAGTTCCGTAGCGGCTGCGGCAGCAAAACGGGACGTGTCAGGAGCTGTACAAATCGGGACTTACGCTGCCAATGCCCAACACTCATCAAGCAAACTACATCGAAGCCAGCAGTCCTTCATCACCAGTTGTACACAGGTTATTTTTTTCAGCCTCTTAAAATGTTAGTTTGTAAGTGGTAGCTACTACTTAAGCAATTTTTCATTATAAAAGTGTCTTGCAGAAAGAGGTTGTTTTAGTCTTCCGTTTTAATCTATTAACACATCAAATTCAGTATAAAAACTGATGCAACTTTAAACTTCTATTTAATATCGAACGTGAATTCTTATTTATCAGCAATTTTCACCCAAGGCCTCAAACCTAAGCACAGCCTGTTACAAGCCCAGGAAGAAGTTCCTACAGAACACACAGAGCCATGATTTTAATCAAGTGCATTAGGAGCAAGCAGTGTATAGTTCTGTTTGTCAGAAAAGAATGCCCTACACATCCTGTTTGCTACTGCCAAGAATTCCACAGCACAAAACCCATGCATAAAGACTGCTGAAGGTGGATTACCCAGAATATGCTATGACAGCTGAAGTTACTTATAATCTTTTTGTTTGTATCCCACACAAAGTGTTTCACAGAGCAGCTGATCACTGTGCCAAATTGATTTCAGATTTAAGAGTAAGCCTGAGCAAATACCTAAGCCATTACTTTCCATTAAACACTCCCTTGCAAACACACATACAGAGATACTGATTTCAGTGGATGGGAAAGAAGGTAAAAGAACAGATGCTGAAGTACTTAAACCTACCTTGATGCTGCAAAGAAACTCGTGACCTGATAACCAAAACTGGCATAGTATGCATGTTCCATAATAGCCATCAGCTGGACACAGTTATACCCTATTAAAAAAAAAAAGAAATATAACAAAAAAATTATCCCTTAAGGATAATTAAAAGAGGATTCAACACCTGCAACATTCATTTCAGTCTTCTCCCCTTTTAGTTGCCTTTGACTCTAGTGATTTACCACTAAAGATCCAGTAACTTTCAGGAGGCAATTCTACCTAATACTTTATACTTACATGATCTTCCATTAGAAAAGAAACAGTCAATTTGTCAAGTGATCTACACATAACTAGGAATATTGAAACTCCCCGGGGTATAAAGAAATAAGTGATGAGTATAACCTTTATTTAACTTCAGAATATTAGCTATGCCAATCTGCACATCCTGAACTTCTGCTTCACTTTTGACACTTGCAGTCATTGGGTGTGGAGTTATTCACTGGCTGCACACGCTGTGATAGAATCACAGAATAGTTTCTGTTGGAAGGGACCTTAAAAGATCATCCAGTTCAACTCCTCTGCCATGAGCAGGGACACCTTCCACTAGACCAGGTTGCTCAAACCCCTTCCAGGGATGGGGCATCTACAACTTCTCAGGGCAACCTGCACCACCCTCACAGTAAAGAATTTCTTCCTAATACCCAAACTAAACATATCCTCCTTCAGTTTAAAGCCATTCCCCCTTGCCCTGTCACTGCATGACCTTCCAAAAAGTCATAGAATCATAGAATCAATCAGGTTGGAAAAGACCTATGAGATCATCAAGTCCAACCCTTGATCCAACCCTGCCGTGGTTTACCAGCCCATGGCACTGATGCCACATCCAGTCTCATCTTAAAAACCTCCAGAGATGGAGAATCCACCACCTCCCTGGGTAGCCCATTCCAATGGCTGATCACTCTCTCTGTAAAAAATTTCTTCCTAATGTCCAACCTAAACCTCCCCTGGCACAGTTTAAGATCGAGCCCTCTTGTCCTGCTGTTGGTTGCCCGGGAGAAGAGACCGACCCCCACCAGGATCCAACCTCCTTCCAGGGAGTTGTAGGGAGTGATGAAGTCTCCCACTCCAGCTTTCTTGTAGGCCCTCTTCCAGTATTGGGAGGCTCCTATAAGGTCTCCCTGAAGCCTTCTCCAGGCTGAACAAACTCAACTCTCAGCCTGTCTTCTCAAGAGAGCTGATCCAACCTGATCACCTGATCTTCTCCATGGCCACAGGGCTTGCCACACATCCTTAACCAAGGCAATCTTGAATATCAGTGAATAAGTGTCACAGATAACTACCAGGTGAGTACTACCAACAACAGATAACTTTCAGCTTTTATCTACAGGCTGTCAAAACTCACACTACCACCACTCAGTCTGAACGAAATCTTCATTCTTTAGTTTAGACAAGATGCTGTGGGTTTTTTTATTGTTCTTGGGGTTTTTTTATACCTATGACATTTAAAAACAGAGCTACTATTAGAAGACAATTGGCATGAACTCAACAATTTGTCAGATTCACTGCTGGTTTATAATTCAGGCTCATTGTACTTATTCTTATTTACAGCATTTTTATAACTAAACAGCAACACAGCATCAAATTAATCTCATTCAATTTGCTTGCTATTTATTTCACTATTTGGCATGCACATATTTTTACAAACTATTAATATATTACAATTCTTATATAGTAAATGTCTTTAAAAACTTATCCTAACAAGTAAGACATTCCAAAACTGAATCTAACAGACCTTAAAAATACCTTTAAAAATACTTAACTCCCACAATGTCTACTTAATGTAAATAAGAAGGAACACTAGCTATCTAATTTTGATACTGCTTTTATTTTGAGGCGTATCAGCCTTTTCATGACATTTCTGTACAAAGAGAAATTTGTAGGTAAAGCAGAATGCTTTCCTAATTCTGTAAATCATATTAACCTCCTGGAACAACTGGAATTCCTTGGCAGTAAGGAGTCACAGATACATAATGCTGAATCCAAGTTTACTTTTTGTTGAGGGCCCCCAGACATGTAGATGTCCCTCATCCCACCTGCAAGCTTAACTTTATCCAAGGGCAAAAGCCAAATTCTGTGAAACACTGATCTAACAGGTAAACCTACACGAAAACATATGGCTTATTCAGGGACTCTGATAAATAAAATTAAAAAAAAAATCAAGTACAAACACAACCACCATACACAGAGATTTCAACTAGGGGTGTCACGTTTATTTTACAGCTGAGTGTAAGAAAACATATTTCACCACAAGGCAGTAAAAGCCAGGAGGCTCTAACACTGTCCACTACAGACACAGTGCAAAGACACCATGGGGAAAAAATAACCCAAGAGAAATTGAGTAGAACAGTTTTGCTATGCTTCCTGAGACAATGGTGCCAGCTGTTTCATATGTCCTCTCCAATATACTAGAAGTTTTTTTTTTCCTGAAGAATATTTTTCACATTTAAAGTTTCCATGTTCTGATACTTCATAGCTACTGTTGACGGATTAAAAACAAACAAACAAACAAATCTACATTGCTTATTCTGGCAAACAAACAAACAAACTAAATCCATGTACTTCTTGCCCTCTCCTTAGAATCAAGCTTTACATTAGTAGAGCCATTTTAGAATGTAGTATTTTCTGAAGACTTTCTCACAAAACCAGCTCCTTTTTCAAGCAAACTGCCCTGCAATATTTATCTAGGCTTTAGCAATCACATTTTACTTCAAAACCTGAGAAGTGGATTTTGATTCACATATCTTATTCCAGTCTTTGTTTCTTCTCCATAGATTTGACTTGTTTCTAACTTTTGCTCACCTAAGAATCTATTTTTATAGTATGTGTAATCAGAAAACACAACTGTAAATACTTGACAGTTCTCTTTTCTAACAAGAGCACAAGTACATAAATCTCTGTTACTTACCAAGATCCTTTATTCTAGGTAGTACATTGTGTGTGAAGTTTTTATAAGAAGCTACTTTCCCTTCTGGGGAAGCAATCCCCACGTGAGATTCATAGATTCTTAGGCTTTTTAATCTCTTGGGGGAAGGATGCTTATGCTATAAGGAGAGAAAAAACAAACAAGTTGTCATTAGGAACAGCTTAGGAGTGTTGTCACAATCACATGATTTGCACAAAATGAAAAGCAATTTAAGGTTTCTTTTGTTTTTTTCTCTCTAAGAGCAGAAACATTTCAAAAGTAATTAAGCATTTTAAACTGTTAAAGCAAATGTCTCTTTCAAATTAACATTTTTATGAACAAGAAAGTGGACATTCCTGATTCAACACTTTTCTTATACCCTTTTTTAATTACATTAAAGTGTACAAACTGATAGTAAACATTGCACTTAAGAGTTCTTCTGAATTACTATGAAGCCTGTTTGAAAATAAAAGAGAAAAATAGAAAGGTAAGCTTTTATTTTTCAAGCAAACCTGCTTTTTGCAGGTCTTTGAAGTTGTCCTGCCTCCTCCAAACTGAAATTTATAAACATTTTTTTCCTAAAGAATACAGTTCCATAGCACAGAGTAACCTATATTTCAATTACCTAGGACTAAGAAATAATTAAAAAATCCCAAGTCTGTAGATGAGTACACAGAATTTCCAGATAGGAGAAAATATTTAAAGAATACAGAAGTAATTGAAGTTAATCACAAAATCTCCTCCTTACACTTGAAGAGCTTGTACTTGATCAGGATTTTACTTTTTAAAACAAACTGAGAAAGTCTGAGAAACTTTGGAAAACCACTCCAGAAAAGTAATGCTTAAAACTTATTTTTCCCCAAAAGACGTTTCTTTTCCTCCCTCTCACAATTAAGAAAAAGTTGCAAGATTTTATATTCTATACGTTAGTTTATTATTCAAGTGAAATCTCGAAAAGGTAGGGGAAAAAAATTAAAACCATATATATACAAACAGAAATTAAAGGGACAAGGAGAAGAACAAAACTTTTGGTTGAGGTGTGTTGCCTGTGTTTTACTTCCACTGGGCACCTCCCCTATTCATAAAGGGATTCTGTATTTTTGCAGTAAAGCCCTGTCTGCACCCAAATGTTCTTGCCTCCTTTTCACTCCAGGTCATGTCAATCACTGCATTTCCAATTCCCTCTCCATTCCTTTTCTTACAGAGGATGGAGGTGTCACAAAGAATCATAGACATTGTAGGTCACTACACTGATAAAAACTATACATTTAAATAAGAATTACTGTATATTATGTTTTCTATTTTTTTAAGAAAATATTTGCCATGTGAGTAACCCTTTCTCGGTCAAGCAGCTGCTTCACAATTTCAGGTGGGTGCTCAAATTTAATTCAAAACAGAGGTTGCAGCTTCTCTTACACAGAACACTGCATACCCTTGTAAAAAACATCAAGAATTGTGATATGAAGTAACATCACTTGGATGGTCTGAAGTTTCCAAATGTTCTCTGAGGGTATTTTTCATATATCAGCTAAAGAGTTCTCTCTCTTATAGCAGCACGTGAGAAGTAAGAGGGCTTTAAACTCAATAAATGGATTTTCCTGATACCAGCAAACTAGGATTTGACTGGAGCATGAGCTTTTTGACTGGAGCACTTTTGAAGGCTTTCTTCTGACTTCATACAACATTGACTTATTATTGAGTACTGAACTTAGCATTTGCAGATTGCTAACTCTTAAATCCAGTACTGGTAATTCCCTGCTCTTCTCTGTACCAGGAAGGGACACTGAGTCATGGAACAGTTGTCAATCTTGCCTAACAAGTGGGAAACCAAGTTTAAAATACTACTTTAACAGGTAACTATTTTTAATATATTCTACAGAAGAATGAAAAAAAAGTAGCTCAAAAACATCCATCACCAAAGTCACCTGTTTCTGTCAGAGCCATGAATAAAACCCCTTCACTTCTCAGGTAGCTACTTTAACTAGTTTGCAATCTCCCTTTTGTGAAATAACTCTTACTTTCTTCCAAACAGGGATACAAAGATGACACAATACACCTCTTGAAAATAATATTTAAGCCTTACTATATATGACTGTGGTGGATTCCAGTGCACCCAATCATAGTTCACTTTGTCTTCTTCACGGACCACATATCTGGCCCAAGGTGAAATACGATAGAGGAGGGCGCCGTTCTGAGCACGAATCACCACCTGTAAAACAACCACAACATATGCAGGCAGTCACACATAACTCACAGAACACCTCCTGGGCAAACCAGTGTGGGGAATGAAATAGTGCACCACGCAGAAACTTAATTTAAAGGACACACAAATACACAATGCAAGTCGAGAGAGGGAAGAATGACTCTGTTCACTGAGAGGATTTGTAGAGGGACAGTGAACCAAACATGCCAGACACAGGAGTGATGTTCATGAGCAAGAGCTGAAAGGTGAGGATATATACAGGCTTTATGTAAGTAATGGGAGAAAAAGCCTTCCCAAATGGATTACTGTTAGGGTCCCTAATTTCCCCTGTCATTGCTATTTCCTTTCCGTGTTCTCATAAATTTAGATAGACATGCAGTGTAATGCTATGAAGATGAGAACTGTGATTTGTTTAACTTGGCAAACAATTTAATAGGCCAATTTTAATATCTTAATTTCATCTTCTTTTCTACACTCTGTGAAGTCCTTACCAATGTCATATAGACCAGAACCACAAAAAACACAAGAAAGCACAGGACAGCTTTTGGGTCAAAAAGAGGAAAAAGTGAAATTGAAATTGCTGGGTTTCTTCTGCTGCTTTTCAGTGTCTCTGTTATCCTTCATCATTCTAATGCTAAAGCAAAGTATTACTGTTGGTTTTACTCTCCACATTTGGTTTCCACTATTTTATAAGAGGACATGAAAAGGGACCATCATTTCATTTGAAAGCTCATAAAGCTTCCCTTCACCAGAAAGAATGACCAAACACAAACTAGGAGCTCTTTTGGACTGCTTTGATTTTATAACAGAAAAGCAAAATTGAAATAATGATTAGGATGATGTTGAAGAAGACATTGCATTTCAGGAGGTGATGTTGCTGACTGGAAGAGTGTTGGATGTTTAGGAAGTAGGTCCGTGCTGTGCTGTGTCCCCTGGCTGCAGGACAAACCCCAGCATCACCCCCCGTGGTGATGTCGACTCTGCCACCTGTATGGCCTTGCCTTTGGTTGCAAGTGAAGCATGAAATTCTCACGGGAAAAGAACTCTTGTTAGAAGTAGAGTTGTTCTCTTGTAAAAAAATGATACATACTAACTGGAATGACCAAAGGGGAGAGCTTCTCACCAGGGACAGGATGTGTTCCACCCAGCATGCCATGGCAAAATCTACCAGGGCACTGCCTGATGCCACATTAATGCAGACAGCCCAGCACTTGAAGGTGACTTCCTCTTATTCCACCTAATTGAAACAGTTATCCTGTGAAGCCAGTTGTTGTCATACCTTTCTTCTTGAGATGCAGAATCCTGCTCCACCTCTCTTACTTCCCTTCACCCCATCCCACCTCCCCTCTCCTCAGTGCAGAAGGAACAGCACCACTCTGGTTTTGCTTGGTATCTTGGCTGCTATTATAACAGTAACACAGAAGGTTTGCAAACTTAAAACCTAAAAATGTACAAGCAAATAAAGTCCTGGAATTCTTAATTCTGCTTTTGTTAAGAAATGGATGGCTGGGTTTTTAAAAACAAGTGTCTTGTCTTTGCTCCCAATTCCTAACACATAGTCTGGAAGAGGACAATTATCAAAGAATTGCCTTTTTGCCTCTGGCAAGTGTCTTTCATTGTTTTGATAATCTGTATCCTTAACCACAGGAAAAAGTAGAATCACAGTATCATAGAATAGGTCAGTTGGAGGGGACCTTTTTAAGGTCATCTAAACCAACAAGGAGGAAAATATGCAGAAAGATGATGGAAGCTGATAGAGTAAGGTAAGGAAGCAGGATTGCTGTGTCTCAGTATGTACTACTACAACTCCAATTCAAAATAGGTCTTATAGGAAGGAGTAATTGAGACTAACCACCTCACCAGAAAAAGCTGAGGAAGTTATTGAAAACACTGTACAGTTGCATGGAAAATTTCTTCTGGTAACTGTGCTAGAAAAGCACAGAAGAGTATTTCTGTGCAGAAAGAGTATTTCTGCATACTATGTCAGCACTATTAGGATCCTCCTTGCTGATAGCATTGACAATTTGCAAGTTACTCTTAAAATAATAAAACTTATCTCCTCTTTCTGATAAGATACTTCTGTGATGGGTAGATCAGGAGAAAATAATAAAAGAAGCAATAGCATCATCAGAAGATGATTACTGAATATAAAAACTGTAATTAATTATTCATGTTGGCAATCCTTTTTCTTTAATATTTTAGGGCAATTTATACTTGACAGGCTTATGAGGGGTGGGCACCACTTAAGAAATATGAAGTAATTAATCTACATTCAGAACATTATTTAATTAGATGCAGTACTGGTTTAATCCAAAAATGATCCTGGAGGGGGGGAAAGTTTATTTATTATGATATACAAAACCCAGTCATGCACTGTCTTTAATTTAAACTGTTAAGCAAAGAAAAACAGTTAAGAAAAAGAGAGATTATAAATCCATTTAAATGAGCAGCCAGTTATCTCACTTTTTAAACTCACACTTCTACAATTATGCTGCACATGTAAAATAACCACAGCTCTGGTATCCCATCCTTCTGACAACGTATAAGAACTTCTGTTGCTCTGTAGTCACTCAGCTCAAATTGACCACACTTTCCCTCACTTTTGAGGCATCAGTGCATTTGATTTACCAGCTTTTCAGGAGTCATTTTGTCAGCTGAAGTACTAGCTTTGCTTTTATTTGAAACACCTACAAAGTCAAGTTTAATGGTTGGATTTTTCAGGAACTGAGAGACTTATAGGGACTCATACGTATAAGTTTCTATCAACTTTCACAGTCAGAATTTTAATAGCTAGAACTAAAACTTGCAAGAAGAAAAGACAAACATTTATTTGTCATATATTATGATAGTAACAATGTCAATATATGAACTGGTGGTGGAAATCTACCACTTTCTCTCAGAGTTGGGTTTATACACTTCAACAGTATTAGACTTTAGAGTCTGCTCTATTTTAAGGCTCACAATCTAAATTTTGGGGTTCATTTATTTTAAAACTTTACTTTCAGTTCTATTATGTGAAGATAAGAAAACTTCCATTGCTTAAAGGAAAAGGATACATTTATCCGACAATAGAAGCCACAAAATTTAACCATGCCAACATCAGGAAAAAAAAAATCACTAAAAATGTGGGGGGAGCACTTATTTTAAACAAATTTGTTGCCTTCTTCACAGTGTAGGAGGTGTTAAATATTTTTCAAATATATCCAGCCGTGGTTGTAGATTAACCTCACTACAACAGTAGAAACCTCAGTTTTGCTTATGTGTTGCTGTAAGTTTTGAACATCCTGGGCTGTGCACAGAGAAAGCAGAGTCAAAAGGAACATCACTAACACAGAAAAGGAATCCTTACAACACTAAAGCTGGTAAAGTTGAGTCCTTTCAGTGTCTGGTTTACAGAAGCATAATCAACACAGCATTCTTAGACCTCTATCAAGTGATCCCAGACAAATTCAATTCTTGATTCCTATTCTTGCTTAACACTTTTCCTAACTTTATGTGAATTTCATTTACAGAATCACTCCTAGGTTTAATTACCAAGCTCTTCACTCAATCAACTTACTCTTCTCTCCTGATACTGTAGAAGGTTGATCTATAAGCTATAAATAGAAAGACTTCAAATAATATTTTCTAAAGTTGATTGGGACAGAAACCCCATACCATGCCTGGTTGACACATGATAAAAAAAAAAAAAACAAATTGCAAAAAGCTGAATGGTGCCACAAAACAAAGAGCAATTCGGCCCAAGACTGACAAAAACAACACTAATGAAAACACCCCAACAGCTTTCATTCCCATATTTGCTTTGGCATTTCTTGAAATAATTGCACCCAAGTAAAAGCTGTACTAAAAGGAGTAATAATATAAAACATATCAAAACCAAGACAGATAAAACCTCTTGCTCCACTCACCCCAAACTATTACTTGTGGTCCATTCTATACAGTGTTCAGACATAAAAAGTATCTGCCATGTATACTCTGCATGTGCTGCTATGAGTTTTGTATGTATAAAGAATACTGAATATAGTCACTACACAGCCCTTTTGACAAAGTACCTCTAAGTCTATTTAATAGATACTGTATTTTTGCTCCAAATTAGTCTGAACTGAGTAAAACCAATTTCAGAAAAGTTGCAGCTTAAGGTAGCTACCATTTAGTCCATCAACACTTCATAGGTGACTTTACATTTTCTAATTAACTCAAGAAAATGTTCTCTAAAGAACATATATAACATTATGATGTTCGTTAAATTGGCTTCTACAAACTTGCCTTGGGATTTACCTACTTCATTTTCAAGAGCTATGACTTTGTTCTTTCCCTAAGGTATATGAGGAGGCACACCACACCATTTGATACAAAAACTACTGTTTGTTTAAACCGTTAAAAATACCCAAAATTGGTTAAGAAGAAAGAAATCTGTATCTCAAAAAGTGTTACATTTACAAAATGACAGATGTAAAGAACTGGCCACCATCTACATTAAACATCTCTTTGTCTGAAACATAAGATAAAGTAGTATTTTACAGTCAAACTGTAAAATATATAATATTTTAAAGTAAAAAATATATTTTACTGAAAAAACTTACAGTAAAATATTTTACTGTAAAAAATATAATAATAGGAGGACAACATAATGGTTATTTTTTGTGTGTATAGAAGGAAGTCTCTTACAACAGCCAGCCCCTGTTCAGAATTCTATTAAAAAGTCTTTCCCCAACTTGCTCACAGTCTCCAAGGTGTCTCACCCAGCAGAAATTTCTAATAAAATAATGTAGAAGATTCAAAGTTAGTCATGCCGAATTTGCCTACATCAACTCTACAAATGGCTCACCCTGAGTAGTTTTGGTTTTTTCCCCCCTCCTCTGGTGGTAAATACATTCACATAATATGTAAAAATGCAAAATCTTTGATGAGACCATTGAAAGTCACATGATTTTGGCTTTGTATTTGTGTGGTTTGTATTCATTTTCCATTATAGAGATGTTGAGTGTATTTTCAAAATTTCTATCTGAAGTGTTCAGCCCACTTGAAGTTTAGCATCCAAAACCACTGTAATTAGAGCAGTGGATTTTGTAGATGAATACACCCAAGATAGCAAAAACATGTGTTGGCACCCTGAGGTTTAAGGCTTCAGTGCTACTGCAGTGATTAATTTTGAAGTAAAAACTTTCTGATCAGAATAAAAATTAGCAGAAAAACAAATGCATGGTTGCAGTAAAAGGAAACCCATAACCCAAAAAGACTGGCTTTGAAGGTATGTAAAAACTGGTGTGCAAAAATTATCCAAATGCTGGACTGCTGAAAGACAAGGCAGGACCTAAATCTCATAAGAACATTAGTATAAAAGTCACATTGTCCACTGGAGTATAGGAAACTCATGAAATGGAGAGTTAGCTGTAGGATAAAACCAAGTATAGAGGTTATGGGTCTGTTTGGATGATCTTTAAAACTCTCAAAAGGAGTTTATTACAGTTAAGGGGCAAACATCACTCTGAGGGCAGTCCAGTGCCATAAAGAAAAAGGCAATAACACATTTGGAGCAATTCAGAAGCTGAAATAGGCTTCATTTAATGTAATGGTGCTGCCAATGCAGAACAAGCAAGATTCAGGGGCCCTGAGTTTTCTGACATTTGAGACTCTTGGGTATCCCACTATTCTGCCCTTCCAAAACAGCACAGCTCTTCCATATCACCTCCACTACATCTGACAACCCCTTCTGGATGTCTCAGGGCATCGAAAGGAAAACTCTGCACTGACAGTCAGGCAGCTTTCAACTTACTGTGACTCAGGGAAATGTGCTGGCTATTTATAAACAGAAGCCACACATTTTTTTCTTACACTATCTACAAGGATAAGACTGAAAGTTTTGCAACACTTTAAAAGTTCCCTCACAAATGTAGATAAAAAGTAAAACTATGTGTAAAATGGAGTTTAATATGGCCATGTTATTAATGAGACATTGTTGTTTTCACAGATGAAACTGTGCAGAAACAGGCCACAAACCACTGCATTTAAACTGCATTTAAAATTCAAATGCCTATGAATAACCCTTTTTTCTTTTTGTGTTTGCCTTCCTTCATCTTCTCTTCACATCAGCTCCATTTGGCTACCTCAGCTTCCAGTCTACACATACACAGATCTTCAGAACAGGGTGAGAGAATAATTCAAGTGACAGTTACACAAAAGACGGGGCAATTTCTCTGCTCAGCTACCATTCCTTTAGTTGTCAGTTCCTGCATTTAAAGCAGACTTCAATTCCATACATGAGCATTTTATTTGATTATGATGTGTGCTCCCATAAGGTGTCTGCCTCTGTTTCTACCGACTAGAATATAGGGTCAAACAACAGAAATGAAAAGCCCTGTTGCCTTGCTGATTCCTTATTTTTCAGACACCTATTTTCATTTAAAACTATCATCTGGTGAGTTTTTGTGGGTTTTTTTTTTTAAGACAAAAGAATAAAGAATTTAGACATATTTCTGCTGTTTGAGAAATTTGTTATACAGTGGTTTGTCATTTATACTCAAGTTGAGGAAAGGAAAATGAGGAACTGATAACTAGATAACTGGAATATATGCAAGCCAATAAACTGCTCTGAAACACTGTATTATTATTTCATTACTTTAATAGCTTGAAAGCAGTTGGAATGATTGTTGGTGTATGTGGCTTTTAATACAACGATGAAATTAAATCAGCCATCAAACCAACAATAGCTAATACAATGAGAGAATGGACTAGCTTTAATATAAATATGGAAATGTCAGTGACTTGTTATTTATATAAGGGCAATAAGCTATTATTTCAGTATTTTACGATCTATAGCATTTCATTAGCTTCAGATCTATTCATTTCTGAGACAAGATTATCCAAATTCGAAAGCCACAGGAACACAGGTGGAAACACCACCTCATCTCAGTAATATGCATCTCATTTAAAAGCAAGTTCAGCCCCAAATCTAAAAGGTGGACAGGATAAGCTGTTAAGAGACTCTCCAGGAAGTTTGTTAGGTGCCATAACAACATAACCAAGTTTTTCTACTGCATGAAACGCAGTAGAAATTTAATATCACGGTATTTCCCTCCCTCAGTTGTTCTATAAGTGCAAGGAGAAGGAAAACCACTGCTTGTACACAAAGATGGTTTTTAGTATAATGTGCACTGTAGACAAATAAAGACTACATTTTGACTTTTGCAAAAATAAGGTAAACAAGAGAAAGCACTAATAATTTACAAGAATACAAAAGATTCTGACCCAATATACTTCAGACACATTGCTGCTGTAAGAAAACCTGGTCTTAAATTTTATTTCCTAAATGCTGTTGAGTTTCAAAGACAGTTCCTGCATTCTAGACACTGATACAATCCTACTGTAATATCATTTATCTTTTTCTTAAAATTGTTGATCCTTTTCTCAACTCCCTCAAGTTGCTACAGAAACAGAGAATCACAGAATTGTTCAGGTTGGAAAAGATCACTGAGTCCAGCATCACTGTGTTTACCACTAAATCATGTCCCCAGCTGCCATATCCACACGTTTTCTAGAACACTTACAGGGATGGCATTCCCCCACTTCCCTGGGCAGCTTGTGCCAATGCCTGCCCTTTCAGTGAAGAAATTTTTCCTAATATCCAATCCACATGTCCGCAGGCTTAACTTGGGGATTTCCTCTCATCCTGTCACTTGTTACCTGGAAGAAGAGACCAACCCCCACCTTGCTACAATCCAACAGCTGAAAGTGCCTTTCCCTGCACACCTCAGCCATCACCTTTTCTTCCACAAAGCAAACCCAATCTTGAGTTTAGCCCCTAGGATACAACACACAGTTCTGACAAGCTTTTGCCAGTGGATGACGTAAATTGAGCCCGTTTACAAGAGCAGCTGAAATCACATCACCACCCCACCCTCCTCACACACAACAGACGAAGGTGGAAGAGGGTAACTATTACCAGTCTCTTTCTACAGATCTGCACTGGTTTGGGAGAGAAGCACTACAGTCTAGAGGGTATGTTTGGCTCTTAATACATGGCACCACAGCAGAACACTTTCTGCTAATGCAATGCAACCTGCTGCAGAACCCGGGGCCAGAATTTAAAGTTTCTTGGTTGACAGTTTGCTTCAAAGAAGGTTTAGATAAAAACACAAAAGCCTGAAAAAAAATTGGGATCTAACAGCATTGTTGAGAGCATTATTCTGTAATTGTCTCACTCTACCTGACAGATTTTTAGAGACCAGATAAAACATTTCTCTAATAGCCTCAGAAATAGAAGGCAAGGAATGAAGCAGCAAACACAGCATCACTAGTGCCTCGCTCTTCTTGCTACTGCACAGCCCTTCCTAACAAAGCTCAGGAGAGGCAGCAAGGAGGAAAAGCAATCAGAAGCTGTTCAACACTTCAGCTTCCCCTAGTCAGAAGTACCTTTCCAAATGGACACTCCACCCAAACTGGTGGGGCAAGACACACGGTAAATGGGAGATCTTCCAGAACTCAACTTCCTCTGGAAAGCTTTACCATACTCCATTCCTGCCCTTCCCAACAACCAAGAAATCAAGCGTATCTGTCAAGGTGCTCGCAGTCACTGAAGTTATTTCCTAACAAAGAATTGAGTACAAACCTTGAAATTAAGTTTTGCAAAGAATGGACAGCATGTTGCTTCTTCCAGGCTGTTCTCCTTCCTAAATTGCAAAATCAGTTACACCGGAAAGGAAAAGTAATAGAACACCAAGCACGTGATTCAGAGTCTCCCTTTCTCCAGCTTTATTTAACTTATCAATTTACAGTTACTGTCAAAACTAAGTCAGCTGATACAAAGCTATCTGGTTTGTTCTTTTTCTTCCAAGCAATTTTCTGGCAATTAAATCAGCTAAAAGGGCAAGCATTCAAATCAAATATTGAAAAAATATTCCTTAGTTATCAGACACAAAATAATGCTTTTGAGCTGGTTTACATGTTTAACAAAGTCCTGCAGATGAATTTGTGTAGTTCAGAAATCACTAGAGAGAGATTTATTTGCTGTGCAAACTATTTTTCTGTAAATATATCATGACATCAGCTTTCATAATCTAAACTTATTAGGGATATTAAATATTTGTTCACAATTCCCCCTTCTTTCAGCTTGCCTTCCCCCCCAGGGAAAGAAAACAAATTAAAAATAAAGTACAATCAAGATATGAGAGAGGCAAAAGCCTATCTTCTAAGCCAAGTAACTAAGTCATGCCTTGACTTTCCAAAAGAGGGAGATATAGCTCCATTTGTGATTTAAGTATTTCTATTGCTTTCAAGAACTTATGAACATGTTTACCTAGTTTACTAGATCAGATTAAAATGGAAAGCTTTTGCTCTTTTTTTTTTATTTCCATGTTTCTCTTAGAAAACAGAGAAAAATTAGTAAAAAACCAAAAAAACCCCATAAAACACTGTATTATCTGTTTGAATATAAAACTAACTCAAAAGATAAAGCCAGTAACCCCAGTATTAGAAAATATCTATACAGAGAGAGATAAAAACAACATAGGAAAATCAAACTGTTAAAATCTAGGAAACCATAGGAGAGTTGTTAAAAATGAAAGCAACATCACACAGAAACATTCCCAATTGATTTTAACAGGCACAAGTGTAGGGACAATGCTTCACTTAATCATCCAGGTACATGGATTTGTAATTGTTAGCTACACAAAGGTGGCATCATTAGGTATGAGGGACAACCAGTTTATTTTTACGAAGGAATAACACACATTTGTGCTGAGGGATAGCATTCAAACTTTTCTTTCAGTCTAGAATCCAAACTTTGAAAACTTTTTTTCAAAACCAAAATCAATAAATCAAAGGAAAACTGGAATCTCTAAAACACAGTTCAAAAAATACTTTTTCTGCTGCTATGACTTAACCAGAATCAAGTTACCATAACAACAGTGGTGTAGCTCAAATACTATTAAAATTCGTAGGCATGATATAAAAACATTCCTACATGTATTATGTTAGCCCCTTAATTAAGATGCTTGGGGTACAAAAGCATGGTTTGAAAAGCAGCCATAATAAAGCACATTACACATAATAAGTGTGAATTATTAGAGTTGCTTCAAGCCATGTCAAGCAGAGAAGAAGCTGAGGAAGTGTGTAACAGGGGCACCCAAGCACCCACTCACCCTCACACCTATGAAGAATTTGTATAAAGGACAGCTGCTGCATAATGCACCTTGCAACTGGGTGCTTGTGGCATGGTGGGTTTACTTTTTGATTCTCCGTTCACAGCTGTTTCAAACTGACAGTGAAACACCTTTTGGAGATGAGGCAGGTCATGCTCAACACCTCTGCTTCCTGTCACAAACTCCCACAGTGCCTTATGAATTGGGATAGTCTACACCCCCCAATGGTGCTTCCACTGTCCTCTCTCTCCTGTTGCTGTTGTCTCCCTGTCCAACAACTCAGGAGACCCAAATACCTTAGGTCACACATTCTTTGCTGGATAATAAAAAAGTGCAGTGAATGGTGGTGTGTTTCCTCCATGCTGAGCTCCCCTGATTCTCCCCACACATTAAGTGCTTTAACTCAACTGCTTTTCAGTACTCTAAAGTAGCATACCTTGAATATTTTATCATAATGCCTCAGAGGAGCCCCCCTCAAACAGCTCCAGTGTTGGCTGTGTTGCCAGTATGGATTCCATCTGACAAGACTTGGGCATCCAAGGTGTGGAGTAAGTCCACTAGAATACCAAAGTTTATCTTCAACTTTCTCCTTGACCTATAATCTTCTCTGAACATTAGACACAAATACAGCTGAAAGTCAGGAAGTACTTGCCAGTAAGTCACACTGAAGGGAATGTCAGGAGCTTTACCTAATTACTGGCCATATCCTCAAAACAAAACCAATTCCCACAAGAATCACAGCCATGTCTACATATACCTCATATGGACTCTCAAATTCCATTTCAAGACCTCTTCTTCTTTAAGATCTCCCCACCTTTTCCTCAAAGAAACCCCCACATTTTGGTTTAACACACACCTAATAGCAATTGAAACAATTAGTCTGTATGGATGAACTAAAAGCAAAGTATTTCTAAATAGCAAAACCTCCTACCAGAGAATTGTGCAACCTTCAAGTCACAGGAGAACTGAGCCTGCCAAAACAACTGAACAAGAATATTTAAAAGTGCTGAGCTCAGTCTGCTAAAAAGGCTCCAAAGAGCAACAGTCCACTGCTTTACAATGGTTCATTGCTCCTACAACCTCTCCTATGAGTCCACCAGTAGTTGCACATTGTTTACTAAATCCAAACAGGCAATGTCAAGAGACCATTTACCTCCCAATGAGTTAACAACTCTTCCCGCCAGCAAACCCAATCTGTAACCCAGAAAAGTCCACAACAACTTGCTGAAGGGTCACGGCTCACAATCAAGCAATGAAACATGAATATTGCCACTGATTTAGCAAATGTTTTACTTCCATTCAGCACTGCTGTTATCTAGAAACACAAATGCTGATGACTTTAGACCTGTTTCACAAAGTTCAAAATCCCAGGAATGCCATGTCTGCTGCTTCTTGCACATAGGTTATACACCATGATGCTGCAGAACACTTGTTTCGTTCCCTGTTCAACTTTGCAGACATGGAATTTTATTTTTTTTTAATTTGCACCCTACACACCATTTAAGACATGAAATTTAAGTGATATGGAACTCAGAAAATTGAGCAAGGATATTCCCTTTACCCCCCAGCTAAGGTGAAAACCACACCAAACAGAAGTGTTTGTATTTGTACATGAAAGGAAACACCAAACACTTTATCAGGAAGCTTCCCATTGAAATCAAGTTTAATATCTCTGCTCAGGGTACCTGAGGTTCCCTTTGCAAAAGCTGTCTCACTGCACATAAACTATTTCACAATGAGAACAGTCTCCCCAGGGAAGTGCTGGATTCCCCAGTGTTGGACAGGATGCTGGGCCATCATGACTAGACCACGCTCTTCCCAAGAAAGGTGGCACCAGATGATCCTTGAGGTCCCTTCCAACCCAGTATTCCACGTTTCTATTTGCATCTTACATTACTGAAAGCCCACCACATCTTTATCAATTTTACACCTAGCATCCTAACCACCAGCCTGTTATCCCATTATTAAAAACTTTCCTGGGTTTTCACACTCATTAAAAACACCTTCACATTTTTGACTGCAGACTGCTTGAAGTGCATGAGGCCTGAACTCAGTGCTGGTCTGATATTTTACTGCTGGACCTCCTGATCAGGAGGGTCAGCTGCAACACCATCTATTTCATCAGTGACAGTAATTACACTTGATGAATTTTACTAACAGTGGTTCCCTGACACTGATTAACCTACCTGCTCACTATACTTGATTTCTTTGCAAGGTTTACAAGCTAGACACAGAGCACGCAGATCTACTGCAGTAGTAAAAACTGGAAGGATTAAGTTTTTAAAATATTCTTCACCACTAACTTTCCTCTACCCAGCACCTCCTGAATACAAATGTATTTTCAGATACTTTTAATCGTGATTAATAAACTGTTAGTGTTCTGACTCTTAAGTTCTTCCTTTGCCCACTTGAATATTAAAAAGTGTAACACGTTTGGACTGGAGAACTTAAGCCCAATATAGTGAACTTTTCAAGCATTCTGTACAAACTGATGAAAAAATTGTGACTGTTGTATGTGCCTGCCCCAATTTTGTATTGGACTTGGCACCTATAACTATTGTTCAGCAGTCACTGAAACCACTCACACATGTAAGAGTGGAATATCAGTAGAAGAATGTTAACAAGTGCACAAGATGTCAAGTCTAATCACCTCATTACAGTACAAGATACTCCCTCAAAAAATTATAAACTTCACCATTTAAATACGTAGATATGGATACATATACAGATGAGTGTGAAGGAGAAAAGGATACAGACTTAGCAAATAATGGAATTCAGAGTTTTTAAAAAAGTTTCTACCATTTTATGAATGACCTTTCCAGGAGAAAACATATGTTATTTGTTTCCTGAGCCGTATATATTATTAGTTCTGTCAGCACACATAGAGAAATGATGCAGGCTACAATGGTACAAAGAAATTATCTGTTAAAAAACCAACTAAAATTAACTAAATTAACTATAAAACAGGGGTGGGGTTTTGGTTTTTTGGGGTTTGTTTGGTTTTGGGATTTTTTGTTTTTTTTATCTATCAATTAGATAAATGTTAACTACAAAAGGGTAGCTTTCTCACGTAACTCATAGGGGTTCAAAAATGTAATAAAAAACTCCCAACAAACTTAGTCACTGATATTTTACAGACAACTTCCCAATCTTTACCTGGATCTTGGTAAGAGTTGTATTATGGAGGCATGTCAGCCATCCTGACTCTTACCTTCATATCAGAAACAAGCCAGAATCACACTGAGCTAGATTGCATGAATACGTGTGATGTTTAGTTGCAATACAGAGTTTTGTGCAATATATTTTGTCAGATAACGTGCCAGATGAGTTCATTAGTACATAAAATTCTTGTTGACAATAATGTCAGAAATTGCAGATCTACTGTCATTACTAAAAAGTTGAATAATTCAAATTGGTTTAGTATATCCTCTTCAGTTCACAAAAGAAAACTGAGTACAGATCTATTCTTATTCAATGTTCCAGGGCAGCAGGTAGCTCAATCATAATTGCCAATATATTTCAAGTACTTGTCTTGCCATCTCTTCTTATTTAACTGTGTGAAGATATTTTAGAGCCATGAATTTGGAAATTATTTTCATCTAAGATTCAATTTGCTAATTGTTCTGCATTTTCTATTTTGCTCCTTGGCATTCTTATAAATAATATTAAACAAATTCCCCACTGCAGATACTAAGATCTCAGTTTTTACTGATGCTACCCCCACCCCTAAACTCCACTGACTATTTTAAAATTAGGATCTTGCCAACTACAGTTAATTTACGGGTACTTTTAAGCAGTTGGAAAAATCATTCATAAATAAACAGTAAAAGAACAAAGTGAATCCCTGATTAAACTCCTGCATACGTATGACAACACATGACATGACTTGCTATAGAAGTCTATCCATGTTAATTTTTCTAAAAGCTTGCTGTATCTTGTAAAAAGGTCATTAAAAACACTAAAAATGAAGAAAAAGATTCAGTCATTTTCAACCATGAAAGAAGATAAGTACACTTGCACCCCAACTGCCATCACTGCAGAATGACAAACATTATAACATTTAAGGAAAAAAATCTTTCTAACTACCCCATTACAAATAAAGAGAGGCAAAGAGGGTTCCTTTATTAAAGCATAAAGTTTGGTTTTGGGCTTTAATCTGTGCTCAGGCTCTGACATCTGCCAGAAGTTTAAAAGCAAACACCACACAACCACAACAGCAACTATATTTGTTCACTTAACTCATTCTGAGCTCCCAATTGATCCACAGGAGAAAGAACAAAAAAAAAATAAAAATGCCCTTTTCTAGCAGGTAACCTTATTTTGTAGATGGGTGTCATAATCCACAAGGGAGTCACTCAACTGTCATAAGCATCCTACTCTTCAAAGTGAAGAAAATGAGTCATTAAAAACCCTGCTGTAAGTCTTCTGACACTTTTCAGTGTTTGTATTTACTCATGAGAAGACTGCCTCAAGAGCTACAGTAGCCAGTCTACTACTATTGAAAACAGGCAAATGCTTGACCTCTGCTCCTCACTTATTTTCCTACAAAAATATTTCGTGACCTGATCTAAATTAGTGTCACCAGCTACACTCCATCCCTTTCCCATTCTGGTTTAGATATTATTTATTTAAAAGGAGTGACCTTGTTACTATTACAGAATTTGGCACTCGCCTGTGTAGAACTGAGGATGAAAACAGTGTAGACAGAAGCTAAAGACCTTCTGGAGGAGACTTTCCCCTCATAACAGATTAATCCCCACATAAATCTCTAAAGTTGACTATTTTAACTTAAGTATTTAAAATCATATTGGTAAAAGAAACTGTAAAACCTGCAATTCTCTTAAGCTTCTTTAGTAAAGGAAAACAGGGATTACTTCCATTACTAAAAAAGAGTTTCTGTTACCTAGTTCAGTGCAGACATGAGTGCCTGTGGATTTAAACATCACCTCTGCAATCTGCATAGCAATTTCCTTCTGCAGACAACCCAATATTCTCAGCTTCTCTGGGAACAAAGGACTGCAAAACTATGCTCTAACACACAAGTCCTCAAGTTGCCAAAAGCACATATGTTTATGAACAATCATAATCTAACAGTTCAAAGAAAACTTACAGAAAAGCAGTTTTCTGAGCCCATTAGTGGAGTGAGAGAGAATAAGATGATCAGCTGTAGCATGAGAGTAAGGTACCTGCCTACCATGGGAATATTCCAACTTCATTCCAGCTTTTGTGACAGAAAAACCATTTTTGAACGATGTTAACTGAAGCTTTTGTTTCTATCACCTAATTCCATCACAAGTACACGTTGTGATGTGTTAGATCCGGTTGTGCAGGCACCACGGAACAAAAACTGTCAGGAAAGCAGGAAAGCTTATGGGCAAAGTTACAGATGAGGCTGGGAGTAGTTTCCTGTAGATGAAGTTATCAATTATGACCATGTACAATTGTGAATCAAGTTTCTAAATCTTTGGGTTTGTTTTGGTTTGTTTTTTTTTTTTTCCTTAAGGAATATACTCAAAAGCAAACCTATTTCACAGTCCTGCTTCATAAGTCTGTTGGATGATCACATATTTTGAGCTTCAGTGACAATCACATATCTATTTAAAAGTGACCATGGCAACACACAATTAAAGTGGCAGGGTAAAAAAAAGCCTAAAGATTAAAAAAAATATCAAAAAACAAACAAACAAAAAAATAACTACAAAACCCAACAAAAAACCCCACACCCAACTTACATTCTACTCTGCCAGCAGGTATCTTACAGCTTTTTCAGAAGGCTCAGAGCAACCACAGAGCCACAGGAATTCATCTTACTAGGGCATCACCACCAAGGGCAATCAGTAGTCAAAAATTCTGCATACTAAACAAATTATGTACAATGCAATCTTTGCTTTATGGAGTTTATATTTCAAAGAAAATGCTGAATAGGGAAAAAGTACTATCAAGACCTGTACTTCAAAAATAGGTGATATGATCAGTGATTATATAGGAAGGAAGACAACAAAGTAATCTCAAATTGCTCCAAATGCATTTAAGAATCTATGGTTTATTCTGTTATGTTAATAATTATCAACACTTATCACTCACATCTCTTATCTCCACACAGAGCACAGGATATTCTACAGTAGATGAGGTCAATAGTTTTGTAGATAAAATACAGAAGGTAAATTGAGCAACAATGAAAGAAATCTAACCTACTTACATCTCAAAAGCATGGAAAATATTAAATAACCATTCTGCACTCTCACTTATTACTGCATAATCACTGCACTTCTGAGCTGAAGACAACTTTTCTTTCCTGCTCCATAAAATAAAAACAGCTTTCTCGTCCTTGAATGATTATTCCTAAATTTCAATTTATCCCTATTTATTGCTGGGATGATTTCATAAGCCATAACAAAAAGCAGAGAGATAAGCACACGCATTGAGTAAGCATTTCTATACATATTTTTGTTTTAACAGATTTCTTGTTTCCCTAAGCTGATTTTCAGCACAAAAATGAGGATTTTTTTCAATATGTTAGTTTTGTTGATGGGAGCCCTGAAAATGTACTAGTATTACATGAATGCTTCCAGTTTCTTGATTTTCCTAATCTTTAGAAAATTTCAGTACATTTCTTTCCTTAACTACTCATTACTGTCCCCCATTAGCATCCACTGCCTCTGGAATTCAAGCTCTGACTGCAGCAAAGTAAATCTCCAATTTAAATCAATATTCACCTACAAATAATCAACTCTGCTGATAGTTAGTTGTCATTATGTATATCTGCACTAAGCATAACAATTGTGGCATTTGACAGCTCAAAGAAACTTTCCATTACTTTCTGGAAGAAAGCATTTTATCCTCATGTATACTCCTGAAATACAGTTATATTCAGTTTGACTTACTTGAGCCTACTGCTCTTAATTCCTTAATTCCTAAAGGATAGGTACAAGTTTGACACATCTGCATGTACCATTAAAGGAATGCGAAGAGATCACCTGAAAAGCCACAGCTAAAAGAATCACAAAAATTATCAAGATACTGAGATCAGAATGTGATCTTGAACTCAAGTAGCTGAGTTCAACAACAATGGAAAGAATTTATCTGCACATTACTTTTTATTTTTCAAGATATCAACATGTAAATAGTTTTCATCCTGTAACATGATAGAATACACTACATCCACATTTCAGCCACATGCCTGTTTCTAAAAATTTTACTCTGTTTGTGATGCTTAATGTTTCACTCCTTGAGGTCACTTTGCACCACAAGTAGTTAAACTGATCCTGCTTGTTAAAACAATTAAAAGATAAAGTTACTTAAAAGAAAATCAAAAGTACAACTGAGTAAGAAAGGTTACAAGAATTAGAGTAAGTCTAGAACCAACACCTTTAGCTTTGATCCATGGGGCACAGCAGGACAACCATCTTCTCTAGGTGGAATGAACAACTCCCACTTCCCATACTCCAACTTCTTATATGGATGGGAAAATGGATTCCAGCCATCTGCAATATAAGAAATAATATTAAGTATTTATCTTAAAATGTGTCCAATTACAATTCAAAAGCATAACACTATGTTCCATCTTTTTCAGAGTTCACTTCAGCGAAAAGCAGACAAATATTTTTATATCTGATACTATCACACACATTCAAAAGAGGTAAAATGAAGTGTGTAAGAGTTTCACTGTGAAACCATACTCCAAATCTACTTTAACAAGAATTATTTCTATTTCCTTGTCTTTCATCAAAGTCAACACAACCTTCTCCTTCCCCACAAAATCATGGTGGTATGAAAACTAGTGGCTGAAAAGTAAGGCTTAAGGTAGATTTCAAAACAAAAACCTCACCTCTCCTAAACAAGTCAGCAGAAATACTTGTAACACAGCTACGGAAAAAACTAATGAGCAAATATTGGTTATGGAGAGGGGAGGTGGACAAAATGTAGGAAAAACCAGCTTCCATAAATTGAGTACTCAGACCAGGTTCAGACACATACACTACTCACTGCCTCTATTTTGACAGGCTGATGTATAAAATAAAAGTGTCTAAAGTAGGACAAACACAGGGAAAACTGCAGACAAAACTTGGCAGTAACGGGTAGAAAACCAGACAATAACAACACAGCCAGGAAATGTGGCCTGAAATGCCAGTTTTAAGTCTTGAGGAAGACTACCTTTTCATTAGATTTTTATTGAGGCAAGCTTAGCTACCATAATTCCAGATCCTTTGTTCCGTTTGGATTTCCCGAGCACTGGACACGGGCGAGGTTGGTCATTATGACACACCCAACTGAACAGGCATCTGCCAAGGTGGGCTTGTGTGTTTGTAGGCATGCCCAAGGTTAACTCACACAACTGAGAGTGAAGATGTTGCTTCTCAACTGACACACTGTGGCAATGGAATCATTTCTAGAAGGAAACAGCAAGCTAAGTTTGAAAATTACCATTTTTTTTTTTTTTTTGCCTTGGAATATGTCTATCCCACATAGTTCAAGGCAATAGACTCCTAAGCTAAAAAGCAACCAGTTGACACAGAAAATTGTATTACAAGACATTAAAGCAACCCATGCTAATCTTCCTTCATGGTAATTTATTTGCATGCTATGGCTTGTTGTAATAGAAAAAAAAAAAACAAACCAAAAACCACACATCAGTGAAAGAAGAATAAGCAGCCTCCAATTTAAGAGTATTAATCTGAGCTCATATAAAACAACATTGCAACTAAACATGGTAGTCAAGGTTAAAAGCAATTAGATGAAAAAAAAAAAAATGGACATGCGACCATAGAAATCAACAGGGGAAGTAGACACAGGGAGGAGTTACAGTCAAATCAACATGTATATTTTCTTAAACATCAGTAACCAAAAATATTGTCTGCTGTGCAACAAAAAGATAATCTTCTCTAACAAGATATGGCTGCCTTGAGTTTCAGAAAAAGACTAGGCTGCTTTCCAAGATGCTCCTCGCACTTATGCAGCTGTTTAAAACCTGAGAACTGCCAGTCTTTAAAGAAAGCTGAGAGGTACAAATCAAACAGGCCAGACAATGTGACCAAAATAACTAGGCAAGATAAATCTTCTAGTACCTATTCATTTTGCAGTAGAGAGCAATGTCAAAAGCAATATAGAGATTATTATTATAAAACATTTCCCGTGCTCAAAAACACAAACGCAATTAATTCAATTCTCCATTTAGATGATAGTTTTTATCACGATTAAAGCATTTGGATAGTGCAGACAAATTGCACATATTAGCAGAAAGAATGTATTTACTAAACTGTTGCTTGATTAACAGCAGAAGAGCTTGTGTATTAGTAAGATTTAGATGGGCCCTCCCCATTGGTTTTATTCTGAAGTTCCAATCAAGAAAAATACTGAAATTAACACTACTAATGTCTACAAAGACCAACATCAAACAAACAACACCTTAGCAATAAAGCAATACTCCTGAACAGAATGTCTAAATTGCAAAGTATAGACAGTATTTATGCACTATAATACATTTATTTATGTATTTCTGGGCAGGGCAAAAGAATGTAGAATACATCGTTGGATTTGGTGACTTAAAAAAAAAGGTTAAATTAGTAATTTTTAAGCTATAAACAGCTAGACTGTTACATTTTTCATCTTTCTTCTGTTTTCTCGTTTTTGCCTGAAATGTTTATTTCAGACAATGTTAAAAAGTTTCAAGAAGACAGCTTTAAAGAACTGGTTAGTATTTCTGATAATCAAGACCCATCTTATGGGATTTACTCCTAATTCTTTCAATCCTGTCCCCCCAGATATCTGATCATCTTTATTGCTTCTCACAAAACTCTTCCCAGTTGAGCTGTACCCCTTGACTACAATGCACAAACTGAACCAAGTATGGCAGGCCATGACTTGCTAATATTGAGCAAAATAAAATATGTTACAGCAAAAAAAAAAGTCTCAGGCCCAGTTTCTATAAAACTCACTCTGGGGAATCTGCATGGAGTTTGTTATTTACACCAAAAGCACTGAATTCATAGATTGTTAAAGAGATTCTCATGGCTGCTATTAAACCCATGGCTCTTCCCTCCCTCAGAGGGGGAATGGTTGCATCTCTCTACCTATTTAAAATCTCTGCTCTCCCCAGGCAGATTTGATAATTCTGCCCAAGTTGCTTAAACTTTCCCCTCCACCTGCCAGCAATACCAGATGCTCCTGTTAATCCCTCCTGTTCCCAGCCACAGTCCTTCCTGATTGAGTGTCCGTGGTTCAGGACTTAAGAAGAGATGCAAAGCAACAACCATCTGGCCCAGATGGTCCTACTTAAACCTCTGTTTGCTACTTACCCCTGGACAGGAACTCACTTTGGAAGGTTATAACAAAAAATATTGATTTGTATTAAGGCAAGAGGCATAAAGAACTTAAAACACCTTGAAAACTGAAGGCTTCCTTCCAATTTTACTGCTTAGTTTTCAGATTTTTCAGCAAAACTTAGCCCAGAATGCCTTAGGGGACAACAATAAAAACAAACCCAACCAACCAGCAACTGATTAACAGATTTATGAAGCTGAAAAAAAAGAAGTCAAAAGAAACATTTTCGATTGAGAACAGGGACTTCAAGGACTCTGCCAATAGCTACAAACAGAAAAAGGCTGAGAAGATTACCAGGAGAAGTTCAAATAATCAGCTCAAATAGAACTTAGGAAAAAAAAGGACACCATCATGGAATATCCATAAGCCACACAAAAAGACAAAAGCTTTGTGCAAAAGTTCAGGCCCCAGATACATCTTAATCCAACAGAGGAAACATCTTCAATAGCCTGATACTTTCATTTTCTCTCATCTCTGTGATTATATCTTCCAAATTGAACCAATTATTTAAACATTACATCCCATCTCAGCAACGAGGCACAATGGAACTTTCTGCTCAGAACTGCACCCTTAGCATGCCAAACAACCATGAACTGAGCTTTAATCTAGAACTGAATTCAAGGCTACAATGGTTTGGGTACTACCATTTGTCATGAAACTCAATTTAAATGCAATACTTAAATGCAATACAAAGCTACATCATTTAAGTGATTTCTTCTTCAATCTCCTGACTGTTTTCACATGGACAAGTATGTAGCTATACAGCTCTGAGTCTCATGGCTTAAACTGGGAGTTTCATACCAAAAAATAAACACTTCTCTTGCTTCTCATAGAGGAAAGGAGTGCTTCTTGCTTTTTAACCAAACCATTGCCTTTTTCCATTCAAGAGCTGATACATCAGTGCAATGCTGTACCTATTTTTTTTAAAAGTGAAAAGACTTCATACGCTGAGTTTGAATTCTCAAGTGAAATAAACCCATCTCTTACAGCAATTATATGTCCACATTCCACTTTTTGATCAGCTGGAAGATGCCTAAAGAGAATACAGAGTCCAGCAAGCATTCACACAGTGACCTTGAGGAAAGGATATCAGACAAGCAGAAGTTCAGACAAGGGAAGTGACATCAAAATCCTACTATCCCAACAAGATACCTTTATTGTACTTGATTAGAATATGAAATCAGAACATAAATGGAGAGGTTCTCCAAGGACACTATACTGTTCTACACAGTGGTCAATTAGGTCTTCTCCCACACTGCCTTATTTCCAACAGCTCGACAGCAGATCATTAACATAATCTGCTTAAAAAGTCATTAAACAGCTGAAACACTGACATAAAAACAAGTGTCATCACTTCTCAGATGGGATGTTTCCCTGGATATTAATATCAGCTTATACTCCAACCTACTGCCTTCTGTAGGCACAGAAGTTTTGCTATTTGACTTTACTCATCAAATCAGGGTATTTTTCTATAAAAATCTTTGAAGGAAGCAGTAAGAAGTTCAGTATGATATTATAATGGTGTCTAGAAGCCATTTCAGTAAAAGTCTGGGAAAAAAAACAAACCAAACCAATCTGATATGAGTTTCCTGTCAGCTGTCAGATATCCAAATTATGAAGGTTGGTGGCTTAAGCTCTCCTTTCTTCACTCTGAAGGAGGCCTGTCAGAGTTTAAATAATAAATAAACATCCACCCCAAACCTGTCAGCCCAGCTTCCCTCCACTCCCAGCAGAAGACTCCCCCACTCGTGCAAGAAAGAGGAAGCAAAAACCAAACAGACATTCTACAGTGATCAACATTTCAGACCTCATGTTAGCTGGGAAGGAGGGTAAAGAGGGCACATAAAAGAAAAAAAGAGGATCAAAGAACAGAAATCACAAATATGACAATATTTTATACCAAATACTGACTTCCAAATTAACATATGCATACTTACTCTTTCAAACATAATTTTTTTTTTTAATTAAAGTATTGTTTATAGATAACCTACTGAGTTCTCTGCATGGCCAAATACAATTTTGAGTGTTCTAATCCCCAAATAAATTCCCTGGGTTAGCCTCAAAACTTGCAGTTCCCTGAGTTATTTCGAAATAGTCAATTGTAAAGTGGCAATAAATTTCCAGCAGTCACCACGTTCCTCAGCAATACAGCACATGGATGAAATATTCACTGTTATCACTGAGAGCTTTTAAGGGACCCATAACGTTGATTCTGCCTCTGGTATGGGGAATTCAGCTGACTAATTGCCTCATACACTTGATTTACTGAGATGCTGAAAGCACTAATTGACAAATCTTAATGGTTTTGGATGTTCATCTACTCAGACAGAGTAAAGCATCATACTAGAATACCAACACATATAATACTTTTTTTTTCTCTCCAGTTATGGAGTTTTAAAAAGACAAAACCAACTCAGTCTTTTCTTGAATTCATGTTTTCCCATTCTCCCATCAAAATACAGATTTGTGTGCTACTACTAGTTTCAGTGATACTAAGAATTTTTCTATTGTTCATTACAAGTTTCTCAGAACAAAGTAAAAAAATACCATTATTTGAGTCAAAATACCTTAATAGCCAAGTTTTATTGTCTGCTATAAGGCATAAAAGTCATTCACAAGAAACTTTACGGGCTCAAGGCTTCATGGGTATATAATTACTGAAATAAATTATTCATGTTTATCTGAAGCACAATTCATAAAAAGCTATTATCAACTATCAGCTTAATTATACATTTTGAAAGAAGTTCAAGGTCTCTGTACCATACTTGCCATTATAATTTTTACCAGTTTTTGATTCTCAAAAGCACAAGATGAAATAGCAGGGACTAATATTTTGTTTGATGGAAAGACACAAAAAGAGACACACCCAGGAGATTTGCAGACAATAGCCTATTAAGGAAAACCCTGAGAACTCACTGCTATCCATCTCCAAAACTAGAGCATGGATGGACAGTTTTCATACTATATACAACCATAGTTCAAAACCCAAAGAGCTCCTGTCATCTAAAGTTCAATGTTTATTCCTTGGTACAAGATCTCCAGCTTTCCCCCCTCTGGTTCCACTACAGTTCTCTTGCAAAAAAGTTCTATTTAAAAAAAAAAAATAAATTATTAAAAGCAATCCCAATATCCAATTTAAATACAATATAAACATAAATTTAGTTTGAGACTTTAACCTGCTTGAAAACTTAAATAAAGGTTAAAAGGATTCAGTTTTAATTAAACATATCTGTAGCAAACTGATCTAAGTCTTGGGGTTTTACAATGCAATTTCTCATCAGAATATTATTAAAGCTCATCTGAGTTGAATGACAATCTTTCATTCCTCCAGGCTTTCCAAGTAGCCTTTTATTCCCCTTTTGGAATGAACACTTTACTATGATTTTTATTATTACTATTATTATTTACTATGATTATTATCATTATACTTCACCGATTAATATGATTAATATATAGGAGAAACAGTTTTTCCACATTAAAGTGAATTTCTTCTCAGTTTTTTTGACTTCTAACACCTTTCATTAGTGACTAGATAAAATTACTCTAAGATATTAGTCCTAAAGTTTTGCTTCATATGATGTATTACATCAAATATTTTGAATGAAGTAGAGTTTAGAAAGTCATTCCAGTTTTTAGCTACTGTATTCAGGTATACACACACTTCCCCCCCCCCCAGTCTGATAAGCTAATTTATAAGTTATAACCTCTATTTAAAATATTAAACATTTCATTACAAGTCTGGTTTTAAAATTACCATCTCTTAAAGTACATGTTTAAAACTACTGCATTCTAGCCTTCAGCTGCATTGAGTAATTTAAAGACTGTGACACCCATCCCAGCACAGGAAAACCTTGAGCAATGGGTGGGGCTGCAGAAGTAGAGGAGATATAAGGAGGAGAATTTTCTGCATCTTTATACGTATAAAGTTAAGCTCTTAAAATAACCTCATCTACGTGTCTTGCAGTTGGTATTGATAACTGAAATCACTATTATCTAGCAGTAGGTGAACTAGACACGATTCGTTACTCAGTTTTGAATCAGAGGATGTATCTGATTCCAATATTAAAATTCAAGTACTGCACTAACCTATTTTATCAATGTCTATTCCAATAAAATGACCAGGAGTACTTCAAGGAAAGCTACTCTACCATTCTCTAGGTTCACCATATCAAACAGGGTCATGGCTGAAAACAGTGTTGCACTAACTTTACTGTTCATCTTTTGCATCAAAAACAGAAGATTTTTTTTTTAATAATCATTTTTTTTAATAATCACCATGAATAGTGGACCCTCTCCCAATTTAAACAGATGCATTATATTGCTCTGTTCAGAAAACAAAGCATAACATGAATATTTCAATGCTTTCTTTTGTTTATTTTGTTTATAAATGTATTGATCTTGGGATTGAGGAAAACCAGTACTAAAGCAGACTGCTATGAAGCATTGAAAAACTTCTTAACAATGGATCTGAAAACCACTTTTTATTTGATTTATTTCTTTATTACTACACACAGTTTTACAGAAGTTTAACCACAGTACTTTAGAGAGCACCACCAGACACTACAAATAATGGCATGTGTAGTTAATCTTACTCTAAAGTTATCTAAATACATATGATTTTAAGTTCATGACTGCCTTCCTCAAATACAGTTTGTCCTTTCAAGTTTCCTCAAGGACATGAAAGGAAGAAGGAATACTCAACATTTAACTTTTTTTTTAAGCACGAGGACTAACTGCCTCAAACTAGCAATTTATATACCATTTTGTAATATAAATACATAAATTGAACACTCCCCCCAGTCAGTATTTTGGCAAAATCAAAGTTGGATAAATAACACTGCATGCTTCTGAAATGCAGTTAAATGAGCCAAAATCCCTGTTCAGTAAGTACCAGCAAGGAAAGATCAAGTACCTTGATGGACTAACATCTAACCCCGAAGAGAGAGACTAGAGAAGTGAAAAGGAAAAACAGAACAAGGCTCAAAAACCCCAAGCAAAAAAGAGATAGAAACTAGTATTGCAGGATTTAAGACCAATGATGGACATGCCTTTTATTTAAGAGTTTGCAGAACAGGATTTAGCCTTCCAAAGAAGAAGCAAATTCCCATTTTTGTTTCAAATTCAAAGGGAATAGTCTTCCTGGCTTTCAGAGCAAGCAATGCAATTCCTCTATGTAATCCTGCCACCTTCCCATTCTGCTAACATCCCTCCTTCTCCCCTCAAAACAGAAAAACTACTCTTTTGTTACTATTTTGGTTTGATTTTAGGCTAACATTTTCCAGCAGAACTTTTGCCTACACTTTCAGGACGGGTGAGAATTCTCAAAGGCCTTGGTCCTTTAGACAACACCATTGCTGATCAGTAAAAGAAGATAAAGCAAATTATTTCACTGTTATTTTTGCTTCTCTGCATACAGTTTTATAAAAGCCTAACTATAGAGCTTTAAAAAGAACTTCTGATAGTTTAGACACAGCCTGAAGTACCAATGTGATGCAGTGTGACACAAATTATGGGTATTAAGAAAAAACACGTATAAAACTGATGATACAACAAACACATACCTTCATAGGCTACTGCAACATAAAGGAAAATATTATTTATTTTAGCCATGACATATATTTTTACAGTCAGAATTTCATCACTGCTACAAAATTGTCTTTAAAGGAAGAGGATGTTTGATGTAAAACACAGTGCAGGGGAGAAGAAATATTCCTAAGAGTACTTACTGAAGTCACCTGCAAGAAACACCGCTTCTGCTCCTGGTGCCCACTCTCTACAATATATTCCACCTTCCAGAAGCTGGTTAACTCCAAAGGTTTTGTAACTCTTTGTAAATTTATCAAGGCCTCCTTCGCATTCCTCAATGTTCTTCAGGTGGTTATAAGAGAGAGTACCTTTCAATGAAAACAGAGAACATTTTTTAGAAAGTTTAGTAAGCGCCTTTCTTACATTAACAAGTGTAAAAACCTAAAAAAAAAAATTAAGTGAAACACACTGACACACTGTCCTAATACTATAACATCAGAGTTGTTGTCTACAGAAGTAGGAAAAAAACCATCAAATACAATCCATACATTTTTTCCATGGTTGTTACATAGCCCAAAGTTGCAATCTTCACATTTGTTGGCACTTTCTCTACTTTATGGAACAGTTTGCACTTTCAATCTAAGACTCCAGCTCCTGATTGGCAGCCAAGAAATCCCAGTATTACCACACAGCAGGAGAACTTCACACTCTGAACAGCCCAGCACTTTTTCCTCCACCTTATTAATATCAGACACAAGCCTCCCAGGGAGAGCTGTACAGCCCTGCTACGTCTCTCACAGCCAGTTTTAATGGACAGACAACCTCAGGACACTGAAAAGTTTGCAGTTCAGCACAGGGACAAACTAGTCTGGCCCTTGCAGAAAGCAGTTCATTAGGCAGCCTCTTTACAGAGGCAACCAGCAGGACTCTGCAGTCCCCGACACTGCAACGGTTTGGAAAAAAATCAGTTTCCTAGAAGTAATTATTTGGACCATAACCTACTTACACCAGGAGGACTTGAAATGACGTAAACTTCTAACATAAAACTTTGCTAGCACCAGCTTAGAGGGTTTTGACATATCTTGACTTTTCTCAAAGTGTGTTTTTGGAATCTGTGGTAACATCAGGGGTACAATATAAAGATGAGAGTCAGCTTTGACTCCTAAAGTGTGAGCTGTTATGTTCAGATGTGCAGAAGCACATCTAAAAGCTGCAGTTGGGCATTTAATTAAGGCAACCTGCACAGCTTTTTCTCTTTTGTTTTAAATAAGACACTCCTGTGTTAAATTAGAAATGTGTTTCTGTTTTCCATAAATGGTGAGGAATCTTCTGAAGGGTGTAAAACCTAATAAGAGCCCCAGCAAAAAAAGTGTTTTTTGAAAAAGGAAAGAGAAACAGTAACAAAGTAAACCAGTGCTATGAGATAATACTTCTCTTAGAGGATAAAAGCAGCAGCCTGTTTGCAGTGTCAGGGCTTAAGACAGAGCTCTGTGATTTGCTGTAAAATTTTGATTTAGCATTGGCCCTTAATTAGTTCAAAGTAGAAGATTAAGGTGTCTAATTACTAGTTAAAGTAAATAGCATTACCTATATTAATTTAGAGTATTATGAATACTTTCAAGGTTAATCTCCCAGCAGGTTTTTATTATGAAGACTGATGCTCATCTTTAAAGAGAGCAAGATTTGAAAATGTCTCCAGGATAAACTATAGCAAATACACTCAACTTTTTTGCCCATCCACCCGCACCATTCCCTTAACATTTGCTCGTGGGTATAATCCTCAGAAGTGCATTACTATAACTCCTCCCGCTCTGATAATCAATTTTATTTAAAGTGCTTGAGGGAGAACGTTTTGTCAGATTTCCAGCTACAAGTGTATTACACACATATACAAACTCAGCTGACTGACTCACATTTCAACCAACTGCAACCACGAATATTTGCATAAAGTTTAAATACAGAAACAGAGCAAGTCACAAATAGCCTCAAAAGCTCAACATATATCATTTGATAAAGTCACATCACTCCATTATTATTGAAGGGTTTTCCCTGGGAAAAAAAAACAAAACAGGATGGTATTGCAATATTAAGTCTTTCTTTAAAATATGTTGGTTATGTCATATAAGAAGTATAATTATATATATACATGTAATATATACACACACACAAGAAGTATATCTCCTTGAAAAAAAGAAAAAAAAAATATATAAAAAGAGGTATATTTGCAGTGTCATCTACAAATCCCCATTTCTCTACCATACATACACGTCCTGCATTGTTTTCACCTCATTCCACTGCAGCTGAAGCAAGACCTGCTATGCTATAGGTAGCCACTGTAACTCCAAAGAAGATCTAACTGAAGTAATGAGTTTGACACAGGTAAAATAGAAAGGGTGTTTTGGAACATGTTATCTAAATAAAATTAATCTCCCCCCCCCCCATTTCTTGCCACAAATACAATTTCACAGCTTTAAGAACACCTTTGGTTGAATGTGATATTTTCCACATTCAGGAAAGAGGGAGAGAAGTGATGAGAATCTTTAAACAAAAGTCAGTCACAAACCCTTGAAAGCTGAAGAAGAAGCAAATTATACATTTATTGCCAAAGAAGAACAGCAGGGCAAAGAGAAGGACTGAAAACTCTGTGCAGAAAAGGCCGATACCCCCTTCAACATCATCTCCCTTTTCCATGGCCTACTCCTCTTCCTCAGGGTGAGCCCTCCCCAGCCAAGAGGAACCAAGCCCATTCATCTCATTGCAAGGAAATAAGCAGCAAAGAAATTCAGAATTTGAGAGTGGGCAGGATGAAAATGGACTTTCAGAAAGCAATTATATGATTCTGTATCTTTGGGAAAAATCCCAGACAGCAATACACACAATATACACTCTGGATTCCTGTTATAGAGGCACTAAGAGTACATCCACTGCTTCAAATTTTGTCTTTCAGTTTAAGCAAACAAAGAGACCACGGCAGAGAGAGACCATGGCATTCAATATGTGAAATGATCGTGACTATTAGTGAAAAAAAGACTCTGCTCACTTTGTAGTAGAGGAGAGCAAGACTACACACTCAATAACATAATTTATTTTGAAGGTAGGAGGTGGGAGGGCTAGAAGGGAAACAAGAATTCTTGATCAGGGGTATATAACATTTTTACAATAGCTTTTTACATAGGACAGATTTTGAACAGCTAATACAGCATCATGTACATTCACTAAGATTGCTCCTTCAATTTGCACACAAGCACACTGTGATAGACCAAGTTAATTCAGATGTTACTGTTCCATCATCATTGCAGAAATCAAGAGTTTTGAAGCAATTAGTGTTCCACCTGATTGCTTTTAAATTATAATCTGGAAACCCTCCAGGTTTGTTTGTTTGTTTTGTTTTTTTTAACTATCTCCTGAGATTATCAAATAAAGAATTGTAGTTTGCTCAAAGTTAACAAAAAAACCCATCAACTTCTGAAATGGATCAATTACTTGTGCTGTGAACCACTCTATAAAACCCATCTCAGGAGATGAAATACATCTGGACATGGGACAATGTTACTTGTCCTAGAAGGTCTTGTAAAACAGCAGAAAGGTCTTGTAAAGCAGCAACTGCACCCTGTTGTTGCTTTAAAGGAAAGGACTGAGTAAAGTACATGCTCATGTCCATATTTAGGGAACTTGAAGGTTTAGCTTTCACAGAAACTTCAGCATTCATTTCTACACTACTGAAGCTTATTAAACTTTTTTTTTTTAATCTTCCAAGCCAAAGTCCCAGGATTACACACAGAAAGTGACAGGAAAGAGTTTTTTGCCAACTAATTCCAAACATTTATTTTGTTCACTACTAGAATACAAGTCTTAAAACCAGGGAGGTAAACATTATATTGATAAGATTAGGTAAACATTATATTGATAGGATTTTGTGATCCCCTCAACACTGAGAGTTATGTCACGTTCAGTTATGCATATATACACATATGACCCTGGACACATTTCATAGGTGAGAACCTCAACATTCTGGACCTGGGAACAGAGTCAACAACAGCACCCAGACCTACAAGTCACAACAGAAGGCTGACTTCTGCCTTCATACTTTTCAAGTTCTCACAGCCCAATGACTGACTGCGAAGTCTCTTAAGATTTTTCAATTTCCTGGCACTAAAGTTGACACTGAAGAGGACTACAAGGTAAAAACTGTACCCAAGTATGACTTAGAGTACAACCATTACTTTGGGACAAAAAAACCTAAACAGAGAAACAATAGGATCTACAGAACTCCAGGTACAGAGGGTCTGTAATAACTGGAAGTAGCTGTACATGAAGTCCTTTACCACAGCCAGGTACAGCCCCACACATCTGACAAGTGCAGACAGAAGGAGGGGGCTGCTTTTGGTGCATTCCTTACTCCCAGAGTTCTTACAAAAAAGCAAGCTTTCCAAGTCCCATATCCATTTATATCAATTCTGTTAATAGATCAGTGTTTTTTAAAACTGAAATACTGAAATTAAGTGTTTTCTTCAGACTTAACTGGAAAGACAGACCAGTCTTGGAATTTCTCCAACACATACACCTAAATTGAAACAAAGTACTTTCCTGCCACCAAATGCTCCTACACCAGCATTTCTCCCCTCCCCACCACTGTTTCCCTGTGAAATACTGGTAATCATAAACATCATTTGAAACAGGGTCACAACAGTCTTTTCCTACTGTTACGTTCATAATTTGTAACACAGCATTGCTTTAAAACCCATGCTTTATATGCAGCTCTGTTTAAAGCCTTACAATAGAAGTGTAGGAATTGGCTGACTTTCCACTGAAGCAGGATTAAAACATCAAACATGAATGAGTATAATGGCTATTCAGAAAGCAAGTATCTTGCCAATAAAATAACCTTCACAGAGAACAAGTAAAGACAATATTAAATCAGTAGTCGCTTCAAAGATTGGTATTTCAGGTGAGCACTTACTCCTCACACTTCTATCACTAAAACACCCTCAAATATTCTGTCTTATGGACACCTATAGACCTAAAACTTTTACAGTAGAGGTACACACTTCTCAGGGTTTGATGCAAAACTACACAGTCCTTATACAAAAAATAGTGTTCTATTTATTTGGTAGCCCTGATAGACTAAACACTCCTGGTGGTGCAGTTCCTACAACCACTGACTCAATGCAACTATAAATCCCATTAAAAGTTTCAGGCATGTGTTAGAAGCTTCAACATGGAGAATAAGAATACAAAAAGTCAAGCCTCCCCTTCTTCCTCAAAGTCAGCTATTTTAGTGAAATAAGACTTCTGGCAGACCACTGAAGAAGTCTGATGGTAAGTCAAAACACTGAATTAGAGCCCCACATAAAGCTTTATTCTTCCAAGCAGCCAGGGGCACTAACTCCTTCTGGCTGCCTTGTAAAACAACAAAGAGGTATTGTAGTATTTTAAACTTCTATATTTAATCAGATTAGCTTTAGTTTCTTAGGCATCACAGTAATCCAAACAGAAACTAATGTAACCAGAAAGGGCTTGGCAGCAAACAAGATACCCTCATTTAAACAGGCTGGTTCTGAACTCCAAGATAGATGCAAAACTTCAAGACATTTTTATGTCCATTCTCAAACTTTTTTATAAAGCTGTCACTGGAATTTACAGAACAGTCAATCAGCTTATTTTAAGACCTGTGGCGCCAACACCAAAATTAGTGATTTTAGCCCCTCTTCTGCTTATGATGCTGACTTTAGTCGCTATTCATCCTTTACATTTTTTTTTGTTGATACCAGCTTTTTTGTCACAGTTTATTTCTACAACATTGGCCCAGTATTAATGCTAATCTATTCAAAACATGAAAGCAAGTAGGAGAGATGTTGATAAGGGTATCTGGTAACCACATGGAAAGCCCAATTTCACACACACTGAAGGGAAAAGGATGTGAAAGAAAACATCCAGTAAGGTACTCTCTGCAGCCAAGTTCTCCATTTTCTAGCAAATACAAACATTTACAGCAATGACAGTGTTAAAAATAAAACCACAGTCCATAGCTTTATGAGGCTGTTCCCGAATTACCTTCTTCTAATCTTGCTGCTGTCACTTTGAAGATGCAGTTACACTTTCACTGACACCAAAGCCAGTGCAGAGTCCCTGATTCTCATCTTCTCCTTTTTCTGTAGCTAGTTATTCCCTCGAACTCTTGTCATTCAGAGGATGGATTGAAGAAAGACAGAAGTAGGATAGATGAGGTTCTTCCTAAAGCAAATTTCTGCAGCCCAGCAAATCAAAGGCATTAGACCATGCTGAACCAGAATTATGTGATATAGTCTTATGTTTCTATTTGCAATAGAAGTAAATTCCTGTTTGCAGCTGCTTCTTCTACTTTATTTGTCACTAGTGAAAATAAACCAAAACAGAAGCCTTGGATTCTACTTCATTCTTTCCTCCATCTCCTGTTATAAACTTTTCATTTGGCTCTTCAGAGTAGTACACAAAGTAATCACACTTAGGGAAAATTGTATGTAAAGGCACAGGAAATCTCAGGTAGGTATGACTACATCAGAACAGCAGATTTACTGTATTTTTACCTTATATCAATTTTATAATTGTAGATGATTGACTTACACTTCCTGCATAGATGAGTCCTATCCCACTCAGGTAATCTTTTTAATACACATTTAAACAGATTAAGGAACATCTGAACACATGCAACCTTTGAAGTGTGAGAACAATTCTGAGAGAGATGCCTTAGAAGTACAGAAAGTAATGGCTGATGATTACAGAGATCCAGAAGATGACCATTTAATTTTGCTTTTCTGCAGGTTAAAAGTAAAAGACGTTACGTGATTCTGAAATCATGATCTTAAGAAGTCTCTCTGTAGCTAAATCTGAATTTCCCAGAGGTTCTAATTCCTCCATTCAGAAAATTATTCACTACACAAGTAATTTGCCTCTCTTCCAAGTCAGGGGCGATTTAACACACATTTTCAGCTGAAAAATAAGGATTCTGCAGGTTGGCCAATGATATTAAGTTCCTTTCAGGTGTAATAAAATTAACTGTCATTCAAACAAATCGAGGAGACAGTTATTCCAATAAGGAACTTACACAGTTAAACCATTTTATGTTGCAATTCCTACCCAAGAAGGACTTTATTATTAACTAGTAAAAAACCATCCAGCAGAGAACTCATATGAGCGAGCAAGAAAGGCAAAAACTTCAAAAGTAACTTTCCCAATTCTGCTCTACTGGGCAGATAATGAACAACTCCCAACTCTCTTTGGATGTTCCCTGATTTCAGTATGGATAGATGAAGCATTTGTGCATGGAGGAATTAGTGTAGTTTTTGCATCTCCAACTAAATGCAGCGTTATAAAAATTAAGAAATCTTTTCTTGGGGGTGTATAATGCACAATCACTCGCTCTGTTGAAAGGTGACTGATTCAGAATCAGCTCTTTCCAAACTAACTTAAAGTGTCACTGCATGTGCAAGTCAAGCCACAACAGCAACATACAGTCCAGTACACAGGAGTATGACAAAAAACCAGCAGAAGAAAAGAAACCACAGTTTTTCTTGACATGCTACCAGCAGAGGATGCTTCTCTTCTAACAGAGATGGTAAAGACCTATCAGCTGTGAAGCCTAATAAATACCCTTCCATAGTATTTTAGCAAGAAGATCATTTGCTGACTGAAGTTCTGGCACTGCTTTGTGCACAGTACAGGACACCAGCGGCATCTTCCCTGCTTTAACCAGTAAGGCAACTTAGTAGCTTTACCAGCATTTGACAACTGTAATGTTTTGGCCATCAGCTACATAACAAACACACACAGTTCTCAGCTGGGAACCAAATGCAGGGGTGATTGATACAAGGTGTATCAAATGCAAACTTAATGCAATCATTTAGTAATAATTGCTCCAGTGATTTACCTAAACCAATCCCACTCCTAAGAACAACCCTCCCCACGGTACTGAGAGGCTCTCTTACACATATCCCGGCATGTTTGTTCATCTATCACCCACTTCAGTTTATTAGAAACACATGGATGCACCTCGCAGGGTAAGTGTAACAAATTACTGGTGTTTAGAAGGAGCAAGAGGCAATTTCTTTCCATCAGAAGCCCAGCAAACTACTTAGAGACACCAATTCCAGCCGGAGAGAAGTGTATACACAAGTATCAACACTTGCTACAAGAAAGCCATTTTCTTTTACCCTCTAATGATTTAAAAGGTATATGGTTACTTTTTAAAAATAACTAAAACACACACTCCCCAAGGTAAAAAACAAACAAAACAAAACAAACCCCAAACCCCATACAGCCAGCCCCAAAAACCTTATGATACTACACTGTATTACAACATCCCAGAACGGCACAGCACTCAAGACAGCTTCCCTGTCATTAGGAAACAGTCTAAATAAAACAGCAATTTCAAAATAATGACAGTTCTATATATTTCTCTTTATATAAGGAAACAAAGTTTCCTTCAGGTGTATACTTCATTTATTTAGTTTTACACTTTAGAACATTTATGAGATCAACACTTTAGGTATAAGATTTCTTCATTTAATAGCCAGTTTCACTATCCCTCTGCTAAGCATTCTTTATTATGCACGAACTGTAGACTAAAGCCCCTCTTTTAGCTATAATAATTTGGTGCTCTGTTGTGATGATATCTGAAGCAAGTTGATGGAGCTCTTTTTGAATTAACATAACCACGGAGAAACTCCATCCCATCTGAGCAGAGAGCTGCAGAAACGCAGCGACAGATTGTCTCAAAACCAGCAGCCTAAGACTGTGTTAGCTCATGTTTCATATTACACAAGAGAAAATAAACTGAAAGGTCAGTTGAACAGTTACAGCATTGCCCTTTTCCAAGGTAATCAGCAGAGCATGTAGCAGAGACGTGAACACAAGCGTGACTGGAAAGACAGTAGCTGATAAAGAGGCTCTTGCTGCCAAAAGTATGTGGGACAAGATACTGCTCTCAGTGACTGTCCACGAGCGTGGCATCCTGCAGGCCCTACTCCACTAACTCTGATTTATTGCTTCAATTTGAGACTGTGTTCCTGTTAAACATTCAGATTTCCGTCTTGCCAAAACACACTAGAATATGTAATACCAAACATTAATCACATTCACAGGTAACCTACAGGAACAATATAATTATTAATGTGTTGTAATAGGGACACAACACAGTCAAAAAATCATCTGGTTTACTAATACATTTTTATTTAAAGTTCAAAAACTCTTCACGTTATTCAGTACATTTAGCTGGAAACCATGGGTAGATTTTCTCCCCATACTAAAATCAGTTTATTGTTCCTTTTATAATCATGTATTTATTAGTGGAACATTCCAACTGTTTCTATTCATCAGATCAACATATGCTTAAAAACACCTTAATCTGGAAAGAACTCAAATGTTTTATTTACCAGAATTCATTTTAATGAAGCTGTAGACGACAGCTTATCAATTCCCATTTAATTCCACTGCCAACTATTGCCAACAGACTGTCTTTGTGTTAATAGAAATCAGGGCCTAGTTTGGGGGAAAGAGTCCATGATTCCTACAACACCAGTAAAAAGCTGTAATCAACACACAAAGAAGCTACACAAGAGGGTTCAGGGGAAAAAAAAACAAACGTAGAATTTCTTAAAAAGAATTTATGATTTCCCTCTTGGTTGACAGGTGTTTTTACCTCTTGTAGGACTTCAGTAACCTGCAAACACCAGTTAGTACCATTTCTAAAGTTATTTTTTGTATGGTGAGAGCCAACTCACACACCTCCTATGGGTTGTAAAAGCCCTGCACATACTCATAAAATAGTCCAGACTTCCATCACTCCTTAATTTTGTTTTAAAATCTATTTTGTATATTGTGGGTTTGTGTTTTGTTTTGGGTTTTTTTGGGTTTTTTTTGGTTTTTGTTTTTGTTTTTTTTTTTTTTTAAATTAGCTTGCCAGAGTAGTAAACATAAGCAGGCATCTGTTTCTTTTCAAACTTGGATTTCAAGACTGCTCCATCAGTTCAGCTTCTACATTCTTAGTAAAGCTGCAAGTAACAGTAACTGCAATAAATGAAGCTCAACACAGCAGTAAGACTTACCTTTCTAAATAAATACACAAGAAATTAAGAATCGAAAGCTTAATTTGTCTACCAAACACGGAAAAGCTTTTAAATCACAAGTCAGAACTCCAAGTTATTTCAAATAAAACACCAGCTATTCCTCACTGCCTTTGCCACCTATCCCACTTTGGTGGGAACATGCTGGAGTATGAATTGTGATTTGAACTCCATAGCAGGAAAGAGCACAGCTGCTCTGACTACATTTCACTGCTAGTTTCCACAAGTCTTACTTCACCTCCTTTTAGAATATGTTGCACAAATTAAAAACTAAGTCATGATTTAATGGATCAGGTGAACAGTTTGTACATTCCAGCGGGTCGCTATTTGAAAGTTACTTTTTGAAAGGTGTGTTAAAAAACTTAATTTTCTCGTCCTTGATAATTATCCAAAAAATCGCCCTTATTATAGGACTGTTTCTTTGTCAAAATTTAAACAGATTTAAATGGACAGCCATCTTAAGAGGCTGTCAAAAAGGCAGCTGGAGAAAAGGTACCCATAGCAACAGCCAGATTCTCTACAACCTCACCAAACCTTTCTCCATGTAGCAATTATCCTCTCCATAAACCTACAGTATTCCACCAAATCAAATTACCCTTTAAAGCCTATTAGTTTAGCCTAAATGTTGGGCTGTGCATGTAGTCATACACCACCTAAATCAAGTGGCTTGTTTTCCCTTTATCACGCACACAGATATACTCCCAGTGTCTGTTTCTTCTTGGCCTTTAAATATTTGTCATCCACTTTCCAATTACCTCTCTATTTTATTGCAACAAACAAAACTTCCCAGTACTCAACATGTGTGAGACTTTTACATATAGAATCGTAGTTAGAAAAACAAGTATTAAACATGGAATGAGAAGGAAGGACTTTTGATTTTATTGCTGACCACCGTGCCACTTTTGATCAGGCATTGTTGGTTTGATCAAGGAGTGTTTTCTCTGTAGGCTCAGCAGCTGAGTGGGGCTGTTCACACAGACCACACATTCAACTCCCCGAGTCTGGTGTGCTCTCTGGGTTTCCTGAAACGCCTATGAAAAGCAGCCCTTTCAGAGGACAGTTCTGAGGAAGAAGTTACCACCAGTGACTGGAAAATAAGATCTGGAGGGATTCGGGGTGGAGGGAGGAACACCATTATCACACCAGCTTCAGGCACCTCAGCAGAAGCACCACATTTGCTTCACAGCACAAGCTTGTCTAAATTTAATTCTTAACTGCTTTTACTGCAGACAGGACCAGCAAGGGAAGCCAAGCACTCAAACATTTATACAGCCCACAACGCAGAGTCTTTGTAATTTAGTGTCAATGTACTAGAACTACAATTAGAACTTGTGTATTTAAACATCTGTAACTAGTCCGAGGCAATCAAGTTTATTCCCACAGAAGAGGAGTAAGCAAAACTCGTGTCTTGTTGTTGTATACAACAGCTTCTGTCATTCATGGCCAAGCATTTTCAAGGTGCAGCTTTTTCCAGACTTCAGTTAGAATGAACACCAAGGTAAGAAATACCAATCCTTAATTTGCACCATCACCCAAAAAAAGTATAAACAAACATCAAATTCTTGAAGTTGTTACACTGAATAGTCAAACCATTACAGAAAACAGAAGACTGCAGATTTTACATAGTCTGGCTAATTTTGTGAAACATTAAGCTACTGTATCTTCTCCACACAACCTCTAATCTGACTACAACTGTATGAATTCCTGCACGCCAAAGATTTGTTAAGCACTTAACTGCAGAAAGAACACTGCCCAGCAGCTGTTGGATTCATCCCAACCACATACCCACTTTCACATGATTTAAGCTCCTAAGTACATATGACATAACTTCCAAGGCACCTGCCTTCTGATGGGATTGCAGCTGTATTTGATATTAGTAGGGACAATTCGATAATCTTAGACGTTATCATTACTTTGCAGCCTCAAAGCACATGAGTCATTTATAATTTGTGATTTGTCTGTCACAATATTAGAAAGCTTATGATTCAAGTTTTGAATTGATACGACTAAAGGAAAATTGCAAACAAAAGAGAGGGGAGTGTATCAACTAACACTGCATTACTGTGCAAGACTCAAATCACTGAACGAGACACAGCGAGACAGCAAAGTTTACATCAGAATTTTAAATACCTGAAGTGATGAGGTAACTCGGGACACAGAAAAGCACTTGCAGCAGTTCAGGGTGTGGGGGAGAAGGAGGAAGCAAAACTCTACAAACAGAGGGAGCCTGATATTGCCAGGGTTAGTCATCCTGATACGTTGCACATAAAAGTCTAACTGTGGTCTTACTACTACTACCGGGAAAACTTCAGAGATCATGGAATAAACATTTGTCTAATATTAGGAGTTAGGAAATATAAGATGGACAAGCTATCTGCTGCATAGATGAAACCATTCTGGTTTTATGATTTCAGATTTATCACTTCTGCTTTCAGACTATATGCACCTTCTAAAGCAACTACTAGAGATGTCTTTCATGTTAATTTTTGACATAAGCTTTTTTCACACAGAACTTTTAATGCAGAAAATTAATATCTTAAGCACTCACTTCAAATGGATAAACTTAAACAGCAAAAAGGTTGAGCAATGTAGTAATGAATTATATATTGGATAGAATTTCCCTTTTTAGTAATTTGCACTCACAATAACATTCCTATGACCACTTTAGTATGTTTTTTTCTCTTTATAGAGGAACTTAGACAAGTCACACTGGCTGACCTGCTTGAAAAGTTGTATTTTGAAGTCCTTGTCTATCTCTAAAGTACAAAATAGAAAGTGCACTACAGTCTTGACTGATAAATATAAATATGTATAGGATTATCTGCAAATCTGGGTGTTTACATCCCCTCTTCCACCTGAAACTCAGAACATAAAAATAATCTCTCTTAGAACATAAAAATAATCTCTCTTTACTGGAACTAAGCCTAGAAAATACTACTAGTTCCAACTCCCAACCTGAAGAGCTGCCAAAGAAAAGCCTACAAACTGAAGCCAAGCAGGACAACAGGTTAGTCCCAAAGCTTCAGTCAGCACAGTCTCCTTATTTGAGGTCAGCTTGATATGCACCAGCACAAGTGAATAACACAGGAGGAAAACCACCAGCCAAAACTTTAGGTAATCACATTTTATTAGGAAATTAACTTGTTCATTTATGAAAAATATTATGTATTAAGAATAAAGCTGGTGAAAAAATAATACTGTTAGGTACACAAAGAATTATTGTGTACATTTTTCATCACAATGTGTTCATTGCATCAGAGTAGCTTGGCTATTTATTATTCCATAAACAAATCTGTAACCTGTAAACTGTATATAACACCCCCAAGTAATTCATACTTAAACCTTTTCTTCTACTCCTGGAGAGCTTGAACTCACAGTCAGCTCCTACAAGGCTACACATACATTAGCATCTATAGGCATATTCTTTCCTTCCTAACACACATAGATTGTGTACTGCCAGTTAGAAGCCTTTTTCAATTGTCATCTGAACTGGGACAAGACGAAAGATTTGAGAGTAAAACATATGTAAAAAATGACAGGGGGTGCCAGCTAGACAGAAGAAAATAAATATTCTCTTAGGACCAAGGCTCCAGAGATGGTGCAGAATCTCTATTCTGTCAAACCTATGTAGGTTTGACACCCAAGAAAACAAAATCCTAAACAATGCAGTCCCAATTCAACAGTAACCTGAGCCTGAGCAGGAGGCTGAGACATAAACAGCATTCAGAGGTCCCCTTCGACCAGAATTGTTCTGTGAATATTTTGTACTTTACACCTACTGAAGCTAGCCAGTTCTGCTTAAAAACAAAGAAACAAACAAAAAACACCCAAACCAACCCCAACACCACAAAAAAACCCCACAAAAAAGTCACACCACAAAGAACACGATAATATATATAAAACCAGGAATGCACGTAATGACAGAAATACAACAAGCACTGCAGTGCCAAAGCATTCTAATATATCTTAGATTACTGGCAATTACACACACCTCCCCTAAGCCTGCATTAATTTTCTTTGTGTATTTATGCACACAAATAAAGGAATTCCACAACGCTAAAACATACAAAAACCACAGACAAAACAGCCCAGCTGCTACCTTTGGAAGGAGTTTAACATGCCTGTCTTCCTTTGCAGAAGACAAATCAACATACCTCTGCATCAGCAGGGAGGGAATGGGGCAGTTTGATTCACTAGAATTAGTTTCATGCCCACACATGTAGTCTCTTAGACAGCCAAGAGCTATAAGGATGTATATCCCTTAGTTTTTGATCTGAAGGAAGACTGAATTCTTACAGTCTACCATTCATTTACTCTAAGAAAAATTCATAATTACTCTCACATTTTTCTGAGTTGAGCATTTAGTGCCTTTAAGGAGGTGCACACTAAATGAACTCTTAGATTTCTTTGAAGTGTTAAGCCACAGCCCATCGGTGGGTGACTGTGTGACAAAGTTTACAGACACCTTTGTTCCGAAAGCCCTGGTGTGCCGTTCCAGTGCATCACATCACACAGCACACTCGCATTGGGCTGTGACAAAAAGCTTTCAGCAACACACCAGACAGACAGGAGACTCTGGCAGAAAGGCCCTTCTTGCTACCAGTCCCTTAGTACGGGTCAGACATGCAAACACCACAAAATCCAAACTATCACCCAGCTCATGTGGTCACATTTCAGGTCCCACGTGGAGTCACAGGAGCAGAACCAGCTCGTTCCAGGTCATCAGCACAAGATATACATACCATGGAAGTGTGAGGAGAACAATAAGCAAGTTTCAAGTCTAAACATTTGTTTTTGCTTCGCAGGCATCCCTACACATGACAAGGGGGTTAGAACTACATGATGTTTAAGGTCCTTTCCAACCCAAACCACTTGATGATTTTAAGAAACACAGCTGAATAAAACAAATTTTCAACTTGCCAGACAACTCCTTGAGAGAATCTTTTTAAGTTTATCAATTCTTCCTAATTAAGCATAAATATTCAGATTGCTTACTGTGATAAATAATTGTGATTCATGAAACAAATGGGTGATTACATCAAAACAAAACAAACGGATTGTAAAACTTAATTACACCCCCATAAAGAAATAAAACAGACCCTTACAAGGTCAAGAGGCCTAAAACCTCCTTACTACCCTAAGAATAAAATATAGTAGAACTTTAAATCTTTAGGCACCTGTTCGTCCAAGAATGCATGAATTCTGACTGGTTGTAGAGATAACCCTTTTAGCTTTAGCTGTAAGAAAACCCATATATTAAATACTTAGTAAAAACCTGTAGAATGTATATGTATATGATAAAATTAATATGCATGAAGTAGCTAAGATAAATACATGTGGTATGTGTGCAGATTTGGGAAACTGGTCCCCATCTCTGTCACCCAGCTGGCTGGTTGCTTTTTCCATACAATAAACTATTATTCAAAAACTTACAGAAACTTGAGACTTTGTTTATCACACTTACTGAGGTAAAATCCATAATAAAAACAAGATTTTGAAGGCACATCAGTATATGCAATGAACAACATGAACAAAAATTGATCTGGACAATATTAAAGAGTGCAAACCAGTAATTCATCCCTCTCTTGCAGTGTTAGAGTTGCTAGGACTGCACTGCAATTATATAACACCTGAATTTGGGAGCAGGGGGAGAGGGGGCTCACATCAGATACAGATTTCAGCTTGCACTCATTTCACAACACGATTCTTTTAGAGCCTTTAACAGCACCCAGGACCAAGTCAGCTCGTTGGCAGAGAAGGCTCCCAGCACTTCCAAGCTCCAGGGCAAGCGACAAGCAGGGACAGCCAGGACCTGACCTGCTCTTTGCCCACAACCTTCCCTGTTAGCAGGACCTTGCCCCTGCTCTCCACCTCAGCTTGGAGCAGAGCCAGGCTTTGAACTCCCCGAGAAACAGGGCTACATTTCTCCACGCAGTTCCCAAGACAAAGACAAGTGTCCACGATACAATTTCATGAATCTGATTATTTCAAAGACAAGACACACAGGAAAAAAAAAACAACTATAAAAACTGAACAAAATCCATTCTGCTAAAAGTTTACGGTAGCATGAAAAGCAAACGTGTTCCTTACTTAGCTCATTATTTACATATTAAGTTATTGGGCAAAACAGGTAAGCCCTTGCAAAATGTGTATTTTGGCAGAGGTAGATGCAAACCAAAATGAGTGACAGTGAATGTGACATGGAAACTTCTTACTAAAACCATCTTGTCTCATTGCTGGTCAACCAGCTCTTTCTAAACCAAATTTCAGTGTCAGGCACCCTCTATATTTCCTTTAAGAATAAATTCTAAGTAGCAACTAATTGTCAAAGTGTTTTGTGGGTTTTTTTGATGGAATTTCTTTTTTGGGAGGGAGGGAGAGGGCAGTGGGTGGGGAGTGAAAGCAACAGAAACTACTCCATCTTACTTGGTTATTGATTTCCCTATTTTGTTTGTTCTCCCAGAAACAAAAGTAAACCTAAAACTAAGTTTATCTTGCACCAAGGACAGCTATTCTAAGACCATTCAGTGAACTTCAAAGTTTGCTGACTGCTAGAGTCCAGAAAATCCTCACTGCTTGGACAGTTCACAGAGAAATTCAGAGAACAAAAACCCAAAGCAAAACAAAACTCCATTCCCCCCCAAAAAGTCACCAAAAACACACATACAAACAGTGCCCCCCCATCAAATCCACAGATAACACACCCTGAAAAGAGTGGAATAGCCAAATTAATCCCATTTCGTTAATAACTTTGAAGACTGAAGAACAAACACGGTCCTAATTTAACTTGCACTTGTAATTTCCATTATACCTGATCAGTACAACTCCATGCCACCAGCTCCATCCAAACAGACAATACCCTCTACTCCCTCAGCCCTGACAGCACTCATGAAAACTCAGGAGCACTCCTGAAAAGTTGCAGTGGTATGCAGCAGGTTTCAATTGATTTACTTAATAACACTGAAATATTAAGAGCTATGGCAACGATACAGAATCAAACCAATTTTGCTCCACAAATACCTTTGTTCTGAAAGTTTACAAATCAGATGCAGCGCAGACATGACAGGAACAATAAAACAATACCTTCTAGATTACTACCAAGTACTTGGGTATTTGATTATTACACTTCCATCTTTCTAAAATATTATTCTTTCTTTTGTAACTAATGCTCTGAAGTGAATTTCCTCCACTACACCTTCCAAGTTACCCAAGTTCTGTACTTTGCAAAGAAAGATTTATTATCAGCCTCAGAACCCCAAATTTCCCAAAGGCTATGAAGTGCTGGCTGGCACACCCACAATACATACTCCAGATTGCTCCCTGTGTAAAAAGTACACAATAAATGCTTACAAGAAAATGGTTCTGGTGGCAGGCAAAAGCATGAATGAGGTTGCTAATGTAACTAGCAAACAGAAGATGCAACGCAGAATATCTGTTTAAATCTGAAAACACACAAAAAGTCTGTGTATTTAATAATATTTAGTTAAATTCAAGATATCTTGGCAATAATCACAAGGGTTTTGTATTGCCAGAAATGTATCATGACATGTTTACACCCTACACAAGCCAAGCCAAACAATAAATATTTCCCATAATATACAGCATTCACTGGAGTACTGACGTGATCGTATCCAATACAAATTGCACCATGAATAATGCAGAAGGTATTCTCTTAAGTCATCTGAATTCCCAGAAATTTAACAAAAAGCAGTTACATGATTCCACCTACTAATAAAACCTTCTTAGCAACATCTAGTCAGGATATCAGAACACAAAGAATTACTGAAGACTCACTGAAATATGCCACTATTCTACCTGAAGGTTGACAGCCATCATGCTCCCAGGCATGATACAATGGTGCAATTATATAAGCTCCCTGCATTTGACCATCTCTCTCATCAGCTATCACAGCAGAGCACAAAAGGAACGAGCCAGCAGAGGCAACAGCCCACCACAAAAGTTACTGGGATTTCCTGTGAGCTGCAATCACCACGTCACTGCAATAACCGGCATGAAAAGCAACACTACAGGTTGCAATTACAACCTGTTCGTTCCAGTCATCTCAGAACCACCCTAACTATTATTAAAAAAACCCTACCCAGGCAACTGCCACACCACACACTTTCAACTTCATAGCTGGAGAACAGAACGCAGCAAAGTCTGATACTTTCTGAGAGGGAGGTAACCCAAGGTTTCGTCACAACCTTTAGAGATGGTCTGCAAATCTGCATTTCCTGTTTCCTTTTCCTTCTGCTACCCAGTTTGCCTTGGTTCTCACACCATCCACACCTTTTCATTCTTTCTCTTCAGGCAATGAAGTTTATCAAAAGTTATAAAATGAAATTATTGGACAGGACAGGAATTCAATGTTATATTACAATAGCCACTGTGTGTGTAGGAAAACGCATTGGATTCATCCAATCCACAATTTGCTTTGGCTATATTATGAAAGGTAGAAGTAGCAAAGTAGCAAAGAATCTTATGGTAAGTTGCACAACAGTATCCCACTATCTTATGCTTATCAGTTCACCACCTACCCTGGATTTCAAGTCAATAATTAACCCTCAACACTAAACTTATAATCTGATATATTACAGTAGTCCAACAGACCAGCTTGCTTGCTAGGGATACATACAATTTCAACAATGTTTATTTAATATCTGTCATTCAATTAAGGTCATACATGTAATCTATATTAGGCAAGGCCTATCACTGTAAAGGCTCTAAATTCAATTTCCATAATTTTGATACCTGGAGTAAAGATTAGAGAAGCAACAATAAAGTCAACAAAACCCATTCTGCTTATGCAGGACAAAGCGCACAAATCAAGAAATACTAGAACAGATTACTTTCCTCTCACCAACTAGCAAGTTCTTTAAATGTGCTGACCAAGAGGGGGGAAAGCACACCTTGTACAGCCTGTCAAACACTGAGTAAGTAGTTAAGTTACAAACACTTATTTAAAGCTATTACAGCCTTCAAGGCTTCACCTGATTTGCCCTCTGAAGTCTGTAGTTTCTCATACCACATGCACAGAAGTAACTACAAGCCCCCTGGTTATGTTCCCCCCTTTACTGCATACCAAGGGAACCTTTCCTCAGTTCATCTGTTGAGACCACGATTTTCTCTTCACATCAATTTCCCTCTGGGTTCTTTTATAATTTACAAGTGGATCAGTTGATGAAAGAGTATCAATAGAAATAGCAGGGAAAAAGAAAATCTTAAGCCTAAGCTTTTAGCCTAACAAATGATGCATTCATTGCCAAAGCACATGCACAACACCAATGCCATCTCTACTGCTTTCTAGATGCCTCTTTACATCTTACAGACTATTAGATTTTTACCAGGTGAAAGCTTGTACCCCACTGAATTTTAAGTTTTCTACAATGCCTCTTTTCTTCCAAAGGAAAAAGCAAAGCAGAGCAGGAACATCACCTTGATGAAGCACAGCAAGACCCAGAGAACTCTCAACCATCACTTTTCACTTCCTTCCTATCTTCTCCAGCAGAGCTGCCCATGAATCATCAAGTCTTGGTCAGCCTATTCTGCACAAAGCCTTAGAAAGCCAGAGGAGTAATTCACAAGCTGCAGAGAATAGAGTACTTTTATTGCTTTGACATTTGAGAATCAAAAACTTCAGCAACACAGACTGGGAAAGCTAATCTGCTACAGATAGATTTTAAAAAAAAAACAAACCAACCAAACAAACAAAACCCACAAAAAACCAAACAAACCCAAACAAACAAACCACCCACACACAACACCCCATACCTCCACAAAACCCAAAAACTTTCTGGGTATATAAAAAAATATATACCCAGAAAAAATTGCATTGAAGTTTATACCATTACAAAGTATGAAAGACATTACAAGGCAGACACAAATTGCTTTTTATTCCTACTTTCCTGTTACAGTTTCTCTGCCACAAGAACTGTGGTCCTTAAAAAAAAAAAACAAACAAAAAAAAACCAAAAAAAACAAACCACAACCTTATCCTTATTTTTCTGGTAAACATAACTTATATGCTTTTGCATGACCAGAAACACCAGTTTGGAGCCATCATACCAAAATTATGTTTCTTTGTGCCAGAAGGAAGCAAGTGTTAGCTTCCAACCACTCCAATAAGGTGGTAAAACAGTTGATTTAGGGATTTTAAGGCTTTATGCCATTGTTTCTCTGATACAAATGTGTCTTATCTTGCCCTAACTAGTAACACTCACTGGAAATACCAGAAGTAATGCCACAAAAAACAAATTCCCTACAAACACCAAAACACAGCACAAGCCATTTCTAGCCTTTATTCTCCTGCTGCTCCTTCAACTAGTTGCCATCTCTATGGAAATTTATGGAATACCAAGTGATAAAACATCTACCCACTCACCTCAACAACATCTGTGCATTGTGTTTGCATTAAACACTAACAGACATGACTGTAAGCACCATGTGTCAGACCTATCATGGAATAACATTAACAGAATGAATGCCAGAAAAGGTTCCAGAGGCTCTTTGACAAAACCCTGGATTTCTTACAGTTCCTGGCAGGCAACCCACTCAGCCTAGGAAAGAGAATCAAGATAAACTTAGAAAACAGAATAAAGCAGCAGCATAGAAGAATCTTGACTTTCTTAGCACATCTGTTCTTTTGAACAAGCAAGGACTGGATAGACAAACCTTAGTTTGGAAAAAAGATGCAGAAAAAATACAAAAGTCACCACAGTTTACTACTGTCCCATTGCTTTTCTTCACACAGACTAAACATGGCTTGTACTAGACAAATGTCATGAAGCATTTAAAGAAAACCCATCTGTGGAGAAACTACGGTGGCATTTTTACAGTTATTTAAACAAGCAGTTACATACATGCCCTGCTGACAGGAGTCAACACCACCAAGAACAGCCTCTGAAACTGATGACCTACAGTGATCAGTGGAGCCAAAAATCTGCAGTTCAATCAGCCTCCTCTTGGTAAAGTCCACAAGTTGCACAAGTGTGATGTCAAACTTTGTACTTCAGTCACACCCAGCACCCTCTGCAGGGCTTAGCCAAGCCTACCTAGAAGCCGTCTCTAACCTTTCCAAAAGTGAAGACTGTTGTTCTAAAACCAGGCTTACATTAGAAATGCTTGTCAATGTATTAGCAAACACTACTGGTGAGCAACATGATTTTGCTGCCAAAGTCCTCAGTGGAGATGCCATTACACAGAGGTATTCATCACTGCAGGTTTTGTCTGGGTTGGACTGGGCACCAGCAACAATTTGCATTATTGTATTTGTAAGCATGCTCTTGCACCTATAAACTGTACTCACTGCTATATTGGCAACATCTTTCTGTGGACTTTCTACTTCAATACCTCCCTTTTTTTGTTTCCTTGTCAAAGAATGCAATGATTTTCCAACTTACATCCCAGAGCTGACTACGCATTTTTGAGAAATCACTGTTAAAATTGAACAACAATAACTGACAGGTAACGGGTTTGCAGCAAACTACACTTATCTCCACTGCATAAGGACCAACAAGCTGATCAGAGGGATATCTGGGGGAAAAAAAAATAAAATCTTAGCTTGACAGACTTGGCATTTCCTACCTCTGCAGTGCTTCTGTCAGAAGTCATTATGGTCAAAGTGGTTCACAATGACACTTAATGGACATAAATGCCACTCACAGCTACCTCCATTTTAAGTTGGAAACCACTCAGAGTGAACCACAACATTGCTGAAAGCTCAATCTGATGTGTACTTTGAGGGCAATACATTATTTAAGATATTAGGGAAGGTCGTGTCTTACTTCTTGTCCTGCAACTCAAAGGTTCACATCTCAGATGAAGTATTTGCTTCTGCTGTTAAAGAAAGTGTGTTTATGCAGTCATTTATACTTCTTACTGCCAGGCAAAAAGCCAAATCACTTGGCCAAAATACAGCATGGCTGATAGTCCCACTCAAAGACATGGCTTGTTATCTTATAATACTCAGTCCATAACTTCATGGTCCAGAAGAGATCCTATTCAGAAGGCAGAGACACTTTAATCCAGTCATTGTTATTGTGCAGTAACAACATTCCTGGTTTACTGGCTGTGCTAAAATAGTTGACATCCAAGTCAGGTCCAAACTTGATAAATTTTCAAGTGAGAATATTCATTAGTTCTATTTAGGTACCTAATCTTTTTAGTAAAGCTTTTCACATCCTTCCAGAATTCACAGGTTGTAGCTGAAAGACACACATCTCCACACACAAAATGAAAGTGCCCTTAATTTCACTCATTTGGAACCTGCAGACACCTTCTACCAGTTAAAGGTGTAAAAGACTAGATTAACTTCTGCACTATGAACACTACTTTTTCATCCTGTTATCAGTTCATGGGAACAGCAGCAGATTGCTTTCCTCAATTGAAAACGTGTATTTTTGAACAGTCAGATTTATAGACTGATTTATTGATTTCACCGCAATTAAGAACTTTATCATCATCAAGGAAAATTAAGCAGTTTATGTTTAAACAATCCATGTTTGAAATCTGTACCAGGAGCCTTGCAGAAGAGGAGCTGGTGACATCTGCTGTGTTTGGCACTTAGGGATTGAGGAGGCTGAAGGTTAGAACCTGAGCAGCCAGTCCCTGCCTGGGAAGTGGCTGGAGGGCCAGTCTGAGGACAAAATGAATTTTAAATTAGCTTATGTGACATCTTCAGTCTTATGTGCCATGCTCAGACCTGTCTCTGGAAAAAAATACCTTCAAATCAGAGAAAAGACAAGTTCACACTGCAAATCAGCATTCATTGCATGGCAAATTCTGGGGACAAAGGGCAGAATTTATATACAAGTAACACAGCTAAATTTCCCCACATAATGTCAGTACATGGCAATATTACTCCACAGATTAAGTCTGGTAGTTAAACTTCTCCCCAAGTCTTACCCTCCTGCAAACTTGAGCTTTTCAACCCTGGTCTACCTCAGCAACATGAAAAAAACACCATATTTAATACAATACATTTTTAGACACTGATATAATCCAAGGCCCCTTTCTCAAAAGAAATAAATAAAAAACAGCATCATGCCACAGTTAATATTGTTTTGAACTTTTGAGGAAAGTTCTACACAAACCTACCATCAACTATGTGGCATCTAAAACTGAGGGCACAGGAGGGGGATGAAGGGGTGCTCTTCAGCTTTGAGATGTTAGTTCACAGTGTTTAAGGGAAGTAATAAATAATCTGATTTATGAACTCATACATTTTGTTTTTTTAGCACAAGTAAGTAGCAACCAGAAAAAGCTTTTCTGTCCAGAATTTTTTGATGATACCAAGAAAATGCAAAGAAATTCAGCAAATAAATCTAAATGCTAACATGTCTTATTTATAATTTTTTGTCTTAAAGAACTAATCACTATAATCACATTCAAATTACACTGCAATAGCAAGCAAATTTTTTAATAGTAGTGCTGCTATTTAAAGAAAAGACTGTTAAGAACCTATTTTTTCCCCCTTAAATGCCTTCCAATTGTTGTAAACAGGATTAAAATAGAGCATCAATAC